>NW_027307774.1:1147500-1421000 GCF_047496885.1 Scyliorhinus torazame
CTGTAGGACACTGTTTCATTGCACTGTATTTCATGTCGGGCTCTGTTTAATTTTACCTTGTTGCTTGTAGGGCACTGTTTCATTCTACCGTATTTAATGTCGGGCTCTGTTTAATTTTACATTTTTCACTGTAGGGCACTGTTTCATTGTACCGTATTTAATGTCGGGCTCTGTTTAATTTTACATTTTTCACTGTAGGGCACTGTTTCATTGTGCTGTATTTAATGTCGGGCTCTGTTAAATTTTACCTTGTTCACTGTAGGGCACTGTTTCATTGTACCGTATTTAATGTCGGGCTCTCTTTAATTTTACCTTGTTCAGTGTAGGTCACTGTTTCATTGTACCGTATTTAATGATGGGCTGTGTTTAATTGGACATTGTTCACTGTAGGGCACTGTTTCATTGTACCGTATTTAATGATGGGCTGTGTTTAATTGTACATTGTTCACTGTAGGGCACTGTTTCATTGTACCGTATTTAATGTCGGGCTGTGTTTAATTGTACATTGTTCACTGTAGGGCACTGTTTCATTGTACCGTATTTAATGTCGGGCTGTGTTTAATTGTACATTGTTCACTGTAGGGCACTGTTTCATTGTACTGTATTTAATGTCGGGCTCTGTTTAATTTTACCTTGTTCAGTGGAGGGCACTGTTTCATTGTACCGCATTTAATATCGGGCTGTGTTTAATTTTACATTGTTCACTGTAGGACACTGTTTCATTGTACCGTATTTAATGTTGGGCTGTGTTTAATTGTACATTGTTCACTGTAGGGCACTGTTTCATTGTACCGTATTTAATGTTGGGCTGTGTTTAATTGTACATTGTTCACTGTCGGGCACTGTTTCATTGTACCGTATTTAATGTCGGGCTGTGTTTAATTTTACCTTGTTCAGTGTAGGGCACTCTTTCATATTACCGTATTTAATGTCAGGCTGTGTTTAATTGTACATTGTTGCTTGTAGGGCACTGTTTCATTGTACTGTATTTAATGTCGGGCTGTGTTTAATGTTACATTGTTCAGTGTAGGGCACTGTTTCATTTTACCGTATTTAATGTCGGGCTCTGTTTAATTTTACCTTGTTCACTGTAGGTCACTGTTTCATTGCTCCGTATTTAATGTCGGGCTGTGTTTAATTTTACATTGTTCAGTGTAGGGCACTGTTTCATTCTACCGTAGTTAATGTTGGGCTCTGTTTAATTTTACCTTGTTGCTTGTAGGGCACTGTTTCATTGTACCGTATTTAATGTCGAGCTCTGTTTAATTTTACATTGTAGCTTGTAGGGCACTGTTTCATTGTACTGTACTTAATGTCGGGCTCTGTTTAATTTTACATTGTTCACTGTAGGGCACTGTTTCATTGCACCGTATTGAATGTCGGGCTCTGTTTAATTTTACCTTGTTGCTTGTTGGGCACTGTTTCATTGTACTGTATTTAATGTCGGGCTATGTTTAATTTTACCTCGTTGCTTGTAGGGCACTGTTTCATTGTACCGTATTTAATGTCGGGCCCTGTTTAATTTTACCTTGTTCACTGAAGGGCACTGTTTCATTGTACTGTATTTAATGTCCGGCTCTGTTTAATTTTACCTTGTTCACTGTAGGGCACTGTTTCATTTTACTGTATTTAATGTCGGGCTGTGTTTAATTTTCCATTGTTCACTGTAGGGCACTGTTTCATTGTACTGTATTTAATGTCGGGCTCTGTTTAATTTTACCTTGTTCAGTGTAGGGCACTGTTTCATTGTACCGTATTTACTGTCGGGCTGTGTTTAATTTTACATTGTTCACTGTCGGGCACTGTTTCATTGTACCGTATTTAATGTCGGGCTGTGTTTAATTTTACATCGTTCACTGTAGGGCACTGTTTCATTGTACCGTATTTAATGTCGGGCTCTGTTTTATTTTACATTGTTCACATTAGGGCACTGTTTCATTGTACCGTATTTAATGTCGGGCTCTGTTTAATTTTACCTTGTTCAGTGTAGGGCACTGTTTCATTGTACCGTATTTAATGTAGGGCTGTGTTTAATTTTACATTGTTCCGTGTAGGGCACTGTTTCATCGTAACGTATTTAATGTCGGGCTGTGTTTAATTTTACCTTGTTCAGTGTAGGGCATTGTTTCACTGTACCGTATTTAATGTTGGGCTGTGTTTAATTGTACATTGTTCACTGTAGGGCACTGTTTCATTGTACTGTATTTAATGTCGGGCTCTGTTTAATTTTACCTTGTTCAGTGTAGGGCACTGTTTCATTGTACCGTATTTAATGCCGGGCTGTGTTTAATTTTACATTGTTCAGTGTAGGGCACTGTTTCATTGTAACGTATTTAATGTCGGGCTGTGTTTAATTTTACCTTGTTCAGTGTAGGGCACTGTTTCACTGTACCGTATTTAATGTTGGGCTGTGTTTAATTGTACATTGTTCACTGTAGGGCACTGTTTCATTGTACCGTATTTAATGTTGGGCTGTGTTTAATTGTACATTGTTCTCTGTAGGGCACTGTTTCATTGTACCGTATTTAATGTCGGGCTGTGTTTAATTTTACCTTGCTCAGTGGAGGGCACTGTTACATTGTACTGTATTTAATGTCGTGCTCTGTTAAATTTTACATTGTTCACTGTAGGGCACTGTTTCATTGTACCGTATTTAATGTCGGGCTATGTTTAATTTTACATTGTTCAGTGTAGGGCACTGTTTCATTGTAACGTATTTAATGTCGGGCTGTGTTTAATTTTACCTTGTTCAGTGTAGGGCACTGTTTCACTGTACCGTATTTAATGTTGGGCTGTGTTTAATTGTACATTGTTCACTGTAGGGCACTGTTTCATTGTACCGTATTTAATGTTGGGCTGTGTTTAATTGTACATTGTTCTCTGTAGGGCACTGTTTCATTGTACCGTATTTAATGTCGGGCTGTGTTTAATTTTACGTTGTTCATTGTAGGGCACTGTTTCATTGTACCGTATTTAATGTCGGGCTCTGTTTAATTTTACATTGTTGCTGGTAGGGCACTGATTCATTGTACCGTATTTAATGTCGGTCTGTGTTTAATTTTACACTGTTCACTGTTTCATTGTACCGTATTTAATATCGGGCTCTATTTTATTTTACATTGTTCACATTAGGGCGCTGTTTCATTGTACCGAATTTAATGTCGGGCTCTGTTTAATTTTACCTTGTTCAGTGTAGGGCACTGTGTCATTGTACCGTATTTACTGTCGGGCTGTGTTTAATTGTACATTGTTCACTGTAGGGCACTGTTTCATTGTACCGTATTTAATGTCGGGCTGTGTTTAATTGTACATTGTTCACTGTAGGGCACTGTTTCATTGTACTGTGTTTAATGTCGGGCTCTGTTTAATTTTACCTTGTTCACTGTAGGGCACTGTTTCATTGTACTGTATTTAATGTCCGGCTCTGTTTAATTTTACCTTGTTCACTGTAGGGCACTGTTTCATTTTACTGTATTTAATTTCGGGCTGTGTTTAATTTTACATTGTTCAGTGTAGGGCACTGATTTATTATACCGTATTTAATGTCGGGCTCTGTTTAATTTTACATTGTTCACTGTAGGGCACTGTTTCATTGTACTGTGTTTAATGTCGGGCTCTGTTTAATTTTACCTTGTTCACTGTAGGACACTGTTTCATTGCACCGTATTTAATGTTGGGCTGTGTTTAATTGTACATAGTTCACTGTAGGGCACTGTTTCATTGTACCGTATTTAATGTTGGGCTGTGTTTAATTGTACATAGTTCACTGTAGGGCACTGTTTCATTGTACCGTATTTAATGTCGGGCTGTGTTTAAGTTTACATTGTTCAGTGTAGGGCACTGATTCATTGTACTGTATTTAAAGTCGGGCTGTGTTTAATTTTACATTGTTCAGTGTAGGGCACTGTTTCACTGTACCGTATTTAATGTCGGGCTATGTTTAATTTTACATTGTTCACTGTAGGTCACTGTTTTATTGTACTGTACTTAATGTCGGGCGCTGTTTAATTTTACCTTGTTGCTTGTAGGGCACTGTTTCATTGTACCGTATTTAATGTCGGGCTCTGTTTAATTTTACCTTGTTCACTGTAGGTCACTGTTTCATTGCACCGTATTTAATGTCGGGCTGTGTTTAATTTTACATTTTTCACTGTAGGGCACTGTTTCATTGTGCTGTATTTAATGTCGGGCTCTGTTTAATTTTACCTCGTTGCTTGTAGGGCACTGTTTCATTGTACTGTATTTAATGTCGGGCTCTGTTAAATTTTACCTTGTTCACTGTAGGGCACTGTTTCATTGTACCGTATTTAATGTCGGGCTCTGTTTAATTTTACCTTGTTCAGTGTAGGGCACTGTTTCATTGTACCGTATTTAATGATGGGCTCTGTTTAATTTTACCTTGTTCAGTGTAGGGCACTGTTTCATTGTACCGTATTTACTGTCGGGCTGTGTTTAATTGTACATTGTTCACTGTAGGGCACTGTTTCATTGTACCGTATTTAATGTCGGGCTGTGTTTAATTGTACATTGTTCACTGTTTCATTGTACTGTATTTAATGTCGGGCTCTGTTTAATTTTACCTTGTTCAGTGGAGGGCACTGTTTCATTGTACCGCATTTAATATCGGGCTGTGTTTAATTTTACATTGTTCAGTGTAGGGCACTGTTTCATTGTACCGTATTTAATGACGGGATGTGTTTAATTGTACATTGTTCACTGTAGGACACTGTTTCATTGTACCGTGTTTAATGTTGGGCTGTGTTTAATTGTACATTGTTCACTGTAGGGCACTGTTTCATTGTACCGTATTTAATGTCGGGCTGTGTTTAATTTTACCTTGTTCAGTGTAGGGCACTGTTTCATTCTACCGTAGTTAATGTTGGGCTCAGTTTAATTTTACCGTGTTGCTTGTAGGGCACTGTTTCATTGTACCGTATTTAATGTCGAGCTCTGTTTAATTTTACATTGTAGCTTGTAGGGCACTGTTTCATTGTACTGTATTTAATGTCGGGCTCTGTTTAATTTTACATTGTTCACTGTAGGGCACTGTTTCATTGCACCGTATTTAATGTCGGGCTCTGTTTAATTTTACCTTGTTGCTTGTTGGGCACTGTTTCATTGTACTGTATTTAATGTAGGGCTCTGTTTAATTTTACATTGTTCACTGTAGGGCACTGTTTCACTGTACCGTATTTAATGTCGGGCTCTGTTTAATTTTACCTCGTTGCTTGTAGGGCACTGTTTCATTGTACCGTATTTAATGTCGGGCTCTGTTTAATTTTACCTTGTTCACTGAAGGGCACTGTTTCATTGTACTGTATTTAATGTCCGGCTCTGTTTAATTTTACCTTGTTCACTGTAGGGCACTGTTTCATTTTACTGTATTTAATGTCGGGCTGTGTTTAATTTTACATTGTTCACTGTAGGGCACTGTTTCATTGTACTGTATTTAATGTCGGGCTCTGTTTAATTTTACCTTGTTCAGTGTAGGGCACTGTTTCATTGTACCGTATTTACTGTCGGGCTGTGTTTAATTTTACATTGTTGCTGGTAGGGCACTGATTCATTGTACCGTATTTAATGTCGGGCTGTGTTTAATTTTACATCGTTCACTGTAGGGCACTGTTTCATTGTACCGTATTTAATGTCGGGCTCTGTTTTATTTTACATTGTTCACATTAGGGCACGGTTTCATTGTACCGTATTTAATGTCGGGCTCTGTTTAATTTTACCTTGTTCAGTGTAGGGCACTGTTTCATTGTACCGTATTTAATGTCGGGCTGTGTTTAATTTTACATTGTTCCGTGTAGGGCACTGTTTCATCGTAACGTATTTAATGTCGGGCTGTGTTTAATTTTACCTTGTTCAGTGTAGGGCATTGTTTCACTGTACCGTATTTAATGTTGGGCTGTGTTTAATTGTACATTGTTCACTGTAGGGCACTGTTTCATTGTACTGTATTTAATGTCGGGCTCTGTTTAATTTTACCTTGTTCAGTGTAGGGCACTGTTTCATTGTACCGTATTTAATGTCGGGCTGTGTTTAATTTTACATTGTTCAGTGTAGGGCACTGTTTCATTGTAACGTATTTAATGTCGGGCTGTGTTTAATTTTACCTTGTTCAGTGTAGGGCACTGTTTCACTGTACCGTATTTAATGTTGGGCTGTGTTTAATTGTACATTGTTCACTGTAGGGCACTGTTTCATTGTACCGTATTTAATGTTGGGCTGTGTTTAATTGTACATTGTTCTCTGTAGGGCACTGTTTCATTGTACCGTATTTAATGTCGGGCTGTGTTTAATTTTACCTTGCTCAGTGGAGGGCACTGTTACATTGTACTGTATTTAATGTCGTGCTCTGTTTAATTTTACATTGTTCACTGTAGGGCACTGTTTCATTGTACCGTATTTAATGTCGGGCTATGTTTAATTTTACATTGTTCACTGTAGGTCACTGTTTCATTGTACCGTATTTAATGTCGGGCTCTGTTTAATTTTACCTTGTTCACTGTAGGTCACTGTTTCATTGCACCGTATTTAATGTCGGGCTGTGTTTAATTTTACATTGTTCACTGTAGGGCACTGTTTCATTGCACTGTATTTCATGTCGGGATCTGTTTAATTTTACCTTGTTGCTTGTAGGGCACTGTTTCATTGTACCGTATTTAATGTCGGGCTCTGTTTAATTTTACATTTTTCACTGTAGGGCACTGTTTCATTATACCGTATTTAATGTCGGGCTCTGTTTAATTTTACATTTTTCACTGTAGGGCACTGTTTCATTGTGCTGTATTTAATGTCGGGCTCTGTTTAATTTTACCTCGTTGCTTGTAGGGCACTGTTTCATTGTACTGTATTTAATGTCGGGCTCTGTTAAATTTTACCTTGTTCACTGTAGGGCACTGTTTCATTGTACCGTATTTAATGTCGGGCTCTGTTTAATTTTACCTTGTTCAGTGGAGGGCACTGTTTCATTGTACCGCATTTAATATCGGGCTGTGTTTAATTTTACATTGTTCCGTGTAGGGCACTGTTTCATTGTACCGTATTTAATGTCGGGCTGTGTTTAATTTTACCTTGTTCAGTGTAGGGCACTCTTTCATATTACCGTATTTAATGACGGGATGTGTTTAATTGTACATTGTTCACTGTAGGACACTGTTTCATTGTACCGTATTTAATGTTGGGCTGTGTTTAATTGTACATTGTTCACTGTAGGTCACTGTTTCATTGTACCGTATTTAATGTTGGGCTGTGTTTAATTGTACATTGTTCACTGTCGGGCACTGTTTCATTGTACCGTATTTAATGTCGGGCTGTGTTTAATTTTACCTTGTTCAGTGTAGGGCACTCTTTCATATTACCGTATTTAATGTCGGGCTGTGTTTAATTGTACATTGTTGCTTGTAGGGCACTGTTTCATTGTACCGTATTTAATGTCGGGCTCTGTTTAATTTTACCTTGTTCACTGTAGGTCACTGTTTCATTGCACCGTATTTAATGTCGGGCTGTGTTTAATTTTACCTCGTTGCTTGTAGGGCACTGTTTCATTGTACTGTATTTAATGTCCGGCTCTGTTTAATTTTACCTTGTTCACTGTAGGGCACTGTTTCATTTTACTGTATTTAATGTCGGGCTGTGTTTAATTTTACATTGTTCACTGTAGGGCACTGTTTCATTGTACTGTATTTAATGTCGGGCTCTGTTTAATTTTACCTTGTTCAGTGTAGGGCACTGTTTCATTGTACCGTATTTACTGTCGGGCTGTGTTTAATTTTACATTGTTCACTGTCGGGCACTGTTTCATTGTACCGTATTTAATGTCGGGCTCTGTTTAATTTTACATTGTTGCTGGTAGGGCACTGATTCATTGTACCGTATTTAATGTCGGGCTGTGTTTAATTTTACATCGTTCACTGTAGGGCACTGTTTCATTGTACCGTATTTAATGTCGGGCTCTGTTTTATTTTACATTGTTCACATTAGGGCACGGTTTCATTGTACCGTATTTAATGTCGGGCTCTGTTTAATTTTACCTTGTTCAGTGTAGGGCACTGTTTCATTGTACCGTATTTAATGTCGGGCTGTGTTTAATTTTACATTGTTCCGTGTAGGGCACTGTTTCATCGTAACGTATTTAATGTCGGGCTGTGTTTAATTTTACCTTGTTCAGTGTAGGGCATTGTTTCACTGTACCGTATTTAATGTTGGGCTGTGTTTAATTGTACATTGTTCACTGTAGGGCACTGTTTCATTGTACTGTATTTAATGTCGGGCTCTGTTTAATTTTACCTTGTTCAGTGTAGGGCACTGTTTCATTGTACCGTATTTAATGTCGGGCTGTGTTTAATTTTACATTGTTCAGTGTAGGGCACTGTTTCATTGTAACATATTTAATGTCGGGCTGTGTTTAATTTTACCTTGTTCAGTGTAGGGCACTGTTTCACTGTACCGTATTTAATGTTGGGCTGTGTTTAATTGTACATTGTTCACTGTAGGGCACTGTTTCATTGTACCGTATTTAATGTTGGGCTGTGTTTAATTGTACATTGTTCTCTGTAGGGCACTGTTTCATTGTACCGTATTTAATGTCGGGCTGTGTTTAATTTTACCTTGCTCAGTGGAGGGCACTGTTACATTGTACTGTATTTAATGTCGTGCTCTGTTTAATTTTACATTGTTCACTGTAGGGCACTGTTTCATTGTACCGTATTTAATGTCGGGCTATGTTTAATTTTACATTGTTCACTGTAGGTCACTGTTTCATTGTACTGTATTTAATGTCGGGCTGTGTTTAATTTTACCTTGCTCAGTGTAGGGCACTGTTTCATTGTACGGTATTTAATGTCGGGCTCTGTTTTATTTTACATTGTTCACATTAGCGCCCTGTTTCATTGTACTGTATTTAATGTCGGGCTCTGTTTAATTTTACGTTGTTGCTGGTAGGGCACTGATTCATTGTACCGTATTTAATGTCGGTCTGTGTTTAATTTTACACTGTTCACTGTAGGGCACTGTTTCATTGTACCGTATTTAATATCGGGCTCTGTTTTATTTTACATTGTTCACATTAGGGCACTGTTTCATTGTACCGTATTTAATGTCGGGCTCTGTTTAATTTTACCTTGTTCAGTGTAGGGCACTGTTTCATTGTACCGTATTTACTGTCGGGCTGTGGTTAATTGTACATTGTTCACTGTAGGGCACTGTTTCATTGTACCGTATTTAATGTCGGGCTGTGTTTAATTGTACATTGTTCACTGTAGGGCACTGTTTCATTGTACTGTATTTAATGTCGGGCTCTGTTTAATTTTACCTTGTTCAGTGTAGGACACTGTTTTATATTACCGTATTTAATGTTGGGCTGTGTTTAATTGTACATTGTTCACTGTAGGGCACTGTTACATTTTACCGTATTTAATGTTGGGCTGTGTGTAATTGTACATTGTTCACTGTAGGGCACTGTTTCATTGTACCGTATTTAATGTTGTGCTGTGTTTAAGTTTACATTGTTCAGTGTAGGGCACTGATTCATTGTACTGTATTTAATGTCGGGCGCTGTTTAATTTTACCTTGTTGCTTGTAGGGCACTGTTTCATTGTACCGTATTTAATGTCGGGCTCTGTTTAATTTTACCTCGTTGCTTGTAGGGCACTGTTTCATTGTACTGTGTTTAATGTCGGGCTCTGTTTAATTTTACATTGTTCACTGTAGGGCACTGTTTTATTGTGCTGTATCTAATGTCGGGCTCTGTTTAATTTTACCTCGTTGCTTGTAGGGCACTGTTTCATTGTACTGTGTTTAATGTCGGGCTCTGTTTAATTTTACCTTGTTCACTGTAGGGCACTGTTTCATTGTACTGTATTTAATGTCCGGCTCTGTTTAATTTTACCTTGTTCACTGTAGGGCACTGTTTCATTTTACTGTATTTAATTGCGGGCTGTGTTTAATTTTACATTGTTGCTGGTATGGCACTGATTCATTGTACTGTATTTACTGTCGGGCTGTGTTTAATTGTACATTGTTCACTGTAGGGCACTGTTTCATTGTACCGTATTTAATGTCGGGCTGTGTTTAATTGTACATTATTTAATGTCGGGCTCTGTTTCATTGTACCGTATTTAATGTCGGGCTGTGTTTAATTTCACCTTGTTCAGTGTAGGGCACTGTTTCATATTACCGTATTTAATGTCGGGCTGTGTTTAATTGTACATTGTTCACTGTAGGACACTGTTTCATTGCACCGTATTTAATGTTGGGCTGTGTTTAATTGTACATAGTTCACTGTAGGGCACTGTTTCATTGTACCGTATTTAATGTTGGGCTGTGTTTAATTGTACATTGTTCACTGTAGGGCACTGTTTCATTGTACCGTATTTAATGTCGGGCTGTGTTTAAGTTTACATTGTTCAGTGTAGGGCACTGATTCATTGTACTGTATTTAAAGTCGGGCTGTGTTTAATTTTACATTGTTCAGTGTAGGGCACTGTTTCACTGTACCGTATTTAATGTCGGGCTATGTTTAATTTTACATTGTTCACTGTAGGTCACTGTTTTATTGTACTGTACTTAATGTCGGGCGCTGTTTAATTTTACCTTGTTGCTTGTAGGGCACTGTTTCATTGTACCGTATTTAATGTCGGGCTCTGTTTAATTTTACCTTGTTCACTGTAGGTCACTGTTTCATTGCACCGTATTTAATGTCGGGCTGTGTTTAATTTTACATTGTTCACTGTAGGGCACTGTTTCATTGCACTGTATTTCATGTCGGGCTCTGTTTAATTTTACCTTGTTGCTTGTAGGGCACTGTTTCATTGTACCGTATTTAATGTCGGGCTCTGTTTAATTTTACATTTTTCACTGTAGGGCACTGTTTCATTGTACCGTATTTAATGTCGGGCTCTGTTTAATTTTACATTTTTCACTGTAGGGCACTGTTTCATTGTGCTGTATTTAATGTCGGGCTCTGTTTAATTTTACCTCGTTGCTTGTAGGGCACTGTTTCATTGTACTGTATTTAATGTCGGGCTGTGTTTAATTGTACATTGTTCACTGTAGGGCACTGTTTCATTGTACCGTATTTAATGTCGGGCTGTGTTTAATTGTACATTGTTCACTGTAGGGCACTGTTTCATTGTACTGTATTTAATGTCGGGCTCTGTTTAATTTTACCTTGTTCAGTGGAGGGCACTGTTTCATTGTACCGCATTTAATATCGGGCTGTGTTTAATTTTACATTGTTCAGTGTAGGGCACTGTTTCATTGTACCGTATTTAATGTCGGGCTGTGTTTAATTTTACCTTGTTCAGTGTAGTGCACTCTTTCATATTACCGTATTTAATGACGGGATGTGTTTAATTGTACATTGTTCACTGTAGGACACTGTTTCATTGTACCGTATTTAATGTTGGGCTGTGTTTAATTGTACATTGTTCACTGTAGGGCACTGTTTCATTGTACCGTATTTAATGTTGGGCTGTGTTTAATTGTACATTGTTCACTGTCGGGCACTGTTTCATTGTACCGTATTTAATGTCGGGCTGTGTTTAATTTTACCTTGTTCAGTGTAGGGCACTCTTTCATATTACCGTATTTAATGTCAGGCTGTGTTTAATTGTACATTGTTGCTTGTAGGGCACTGTTTCATTGTACTGTATTTAATGTCGGGCTGTGTTTAATGTTACATTGTTCAGTGTAGGGCACTGTTTCATTTTACCGTATTTAATGTCGGGCTCTGTTTAATTTTACCTTGTTCACTGTAGGTCACTGTTTCATTGCACCGTATTTAATGTCGGGCTGTGTTTAATTTTACATTGTTCAGTGTAGGGCACTGTTTCATTCTACCGTAGTTAATGTTGGGCTCTGTTTAATTTTACCTTGTTGCTTGTAGGGCACTGTTTCATTGTACCGTATTTAATGTCGAGCTCTGTTTAATTTTACATTGTAGCTTGTAGGGCACTGTTTCATTGTACTGTACTTAATGTCGGGCTCTGTTTAATTTTACATTGTTCACTGTAGGGCACTGTTTCATTGCACCGTATTTAATGTCGGGCTCTGTTTAATTTTACCTTGTTGCTTGTTGGGCACTGTTTCATTGTACTGTATTTAATGTCGGGCTATGTTTAATTTTACCTCGTTGCTTGTAGGGCACTGTTTCATTGTACCGTATTTAATGTCGGGCCCTGTTTAATTTTACCTTGTTCACTGAAGGGCACTGTTTCATTGTACTGTATTTAATGTCCGGCTCTGTTTAATTTTACCTTGTTCACTGTAGGGCACTGTTTCATTTTACTGTATTTAATGTCGGGCTGTGTTTAATTTTCCATTGTTCACTGTAGGGCACTGTTTCATTGTACTGTATTTAATGTCGGGCTCTGTTTAATTTTACCTTGTTCAGTGTAGGGCACTGTTTCATTGTACCGTATTTACTGTCGGGCTGTGTTTAATTTTACATTGTTCACTGTCGGGCACTGTTTCATTGTACCGTATTTAATGTCGGGCTGTGTTTAATTTTACATCGTTCACTGTAGGGCACTGTTTCATTGTAACGTATTTAATGTCGGGCTGTGTTTAATTTTACCTTGTTCAGTGTAGGGCACTGTTTCACTGTACCGTATTTAATGTTGGGCTGTGTTTAATTGTACATTGTTCTCTGTAGGGCACTGTTTCATTGTACCGTATTTAATGTCGGGCTGTGTTTAATTTTACCTTGCTCAGTGGAGGGCACTGTTACATTGTACTGTATTTAATGTCGTGCTCTGTTAAATTTTACATTGTTCACTGTAGGGCACTGTTTCATTGTACCGTATTTAATGTCGGGCTATGTTTAATTTTACATTGTTCACTGTAGGTCACTGTTTCATTGTACTGTATTTAATGTCGGGCTGTGTTTAATTTTACCTTGCTCAGTGTAGGGCACTGTTTCATTGTACGGTATTTAATGTCGGGCTCTGTTTTATTTTACATTGTTCACATTAGCGCCCTGTTTCATTGTACTGTATTTAATGTCGGGCTCTGTTTAATTTTAAGTTGTTCATTGTAGGGCACTGTTTCATTGTACCGTATTTAATGTCGGGCTCTGTTTAATTTTACATTGTTGCTGGTAGGGCACTGATTCATTGTACCGTATTTAATGTCGGTCTGTGTTTAATTTTACACTGTTCACTGTAGGGCACTGTTTCATTGTACCGTATTTAATATCGGGCTCTATTTTATTTTACATTGTTCACATTAGGGCACTGTTTCATTGTACCGAATTTAATGTCGGGCTCTGTTTAATTTTACCTTGTTCAGTGTAGGGCACTGTGTCATTGTACCGTATTTACTGTCGGGCTGTGTTTAATTGTACATTTTTAACTGTAGGGCACTGTTTCATTGTACCGTATTTAATGTCGGGCTCTGTTTAATTTTACATTTTTCACTGTAGGGCACTGTTTCATTGTACCGTATTTAATGTCGGGCTCTGTTTAATTTTACATTTTTCACTGTAGGGCACTGTTTCATTGTGCTGTATTTAATGTCGGGCTCTGTTTAATTTTACCTCGTTGCTTGTAGGGCACTGTTTCATTGTACTGTATTTAATTTCGGGCTGTGTTTAATTTTACATTGTTCAGTGTAGGGCACTGATTTATTGTACCGTATTTAAGTTCGGGCTCTGTTTAATTTTACATTGTTCACTGTAGGGCACTGTTTCATTGTACTGTGTTTAATGTCGGGCTCTGTTTAATTTTACCTTGTTCACTGTAGGACACTGTTTCATTGCACCGTATTTAATGTTGGGCTGTGTTTAATTGTACATAGTTCACTGTAGGGCACTGTTTCATTGTACCGTATTTAATGTTGGGCTGTGTTTAATTGTACATAGTTCACTGTAGGGCACTGTTTCATTGTACCGTATTTAATGTCGGGCTGTGTTTAAGTTTACATTGTTCAGTGTAGGGCACTGATTCATTGTACTGTATTTAAAGTCGGGCTGTGTTTAATTTTACATTGTTCAGTGTAGGGCACTGTTTCACTGTACCGTATTTAATGTCGGGCTATGTTTAATTTTACATTGTTCACTGTAGGTCACTGTTTTATTGTACTGTACTTAATGTCGGGCGCTGTTTAATTTTACCTTGTTGCTTGTAGGGCACTGTTTCATTGTACCGTATTTAATGTCGGGCTCTGTTTAATTTTACCTTGTTCACTGTAGGTCACTGTTTCATTGCACCGTATTTAATGTCGGGCTGTGTTTAATTTTACATTGTTCACTGTAGGGCACTGTTTCATTGCACTGTATTTCATGTCGGGCTCTGTTTAATTTTACCTTGTTGCTTGTAGGGCACTGTTTCATTGTACCGTATTTAATGTCGGGCTCTGTTTAATTTTACATTTTTCACTGTAGGGCACTGTTTCATTGTACCGTATTTAATGTCGGGCTCTGTTTAATTTTACATTTTTCACTGTAGGGCACTGTTTCATTGTGCTGTATTTAATGTCGGGCTCTGTTTAATTTTACCTCGTTGCTTGTAGGGCACTGTTTCATTGTACTGTATTTAATGTCGGGCTCTGTTAAATTTTACCTTGTTCACTGTAGGGCACTGTTTCATTGTACCGTATTTAATGTCGGGCTCTGTTTAATTTTACCTTGTTCAGTGTAGGGCACTGTTTCATTGTACCGTATTTAATGATGGGCTCTGTTTAATTTTACCTTGTTCAGTGTAGGGCACTGTTTCATTGTACCGTATTTACTGTCGGGCTGTGTTTAATTGTACATTGTTCACTGTAGGGCACTGTTTCATTGTACCGTATTTAATGTCGGGCTCTGTTTAATTTTACCTTGTTCAGTGTAGGGCACTGTTTCATTGTACCGTATTTAATGATGGGCTCTGTTTAATTTTACCTTGTTCAGTGTAGGGCACTGTTTCATTGTACCGTATTTAATGTCGGGCTGTGTTTAATTGTACATTGTTCACTGTTTCATTGTACTGTATTTAATGTCGGGCTCTGTTTAATTTTACCTTGTTCAGTGGAGGGCACTGTTTCATTGTACCGCATTTAATATCGGGCTGTGTTTAATTTTACATTGTTCAGTGTAGGGCACTGTTTCATTGTACGGTATTTAATGTCGGGCTGTGTTTAATTTTACCTTGTTCAGTGTAGGGCACTCTTTCATATTACCGTATTTAATGACGGGATGTGTTTAATTGTACATTGTTCACTGTAGGACACTGTTTCATTGTACCGTATTTAATGTTGGGCTGTGTTTAATTGTACATTGTTCACTGTAGGGCACTGTTTCATTGTACCGTATTTAATGTTGGGCTGTGTTTAATTGTACATTGTTCACTGTCGGGCACTGTTTCATTGTACCGTATTTAATGTCGGGCTGTGTTTAATTTTACCTTGTTAAGTGTAGGGCACTCTTTCATATTACCGTATTTAATGTCGGGCTGTGTTTAATTGTACATTGTTGCTTGTAGGGCACTGTTTCATTGTACCGTATTTAATGTCGGGCTCTGTTTAATTTTACCTTGTTCACTGTAGGTCACTGTTTCATTGCACCGTATTTAATGTCGGGCTGTGTTTAATTTTACATTGTTCAGTGTAGGGCACTGTTTCATTCTACCGTAGTTAATGTTGGGCTCTGTTTAATTTTACCTTGTTGCTTGTAGGGCACTGTTTCATTGTACCGTATTTAATGTCGAGCTCTGTTTAATTTTACATTGTAGCTTGTAGGGCACTGTTTCATTGTACTGTATTTAATGTCGGGCTCTGTTTAATTTTACATTGTTCACTGTAGGGCACTGTTTCATTGCACCGTATTTAATGTCGGGCTCTGTTTAATTTTACCTTGTTGCTTGTTGGGCACTGTTTCATTGTACTGTATTTAATGTAGGGCTCTGTTTAATTTTACATTGTTCACTGTAGGGCACTGTTTCACTGTACCGTATTTAATGTCGGGCTCTGTTTAATTTTACCTCGTTGCTTGGAGGGCACTGTTTCATTGTACCGTATTTAATGTCGGGCTCTGTTTAATTTTACCTTGTTCACTGAAGGGCACTGTTTCATTGTACTGTATTTAATGTCCGGCTCTGTTTAATTTTACCTTGTTCACTGTAGGGCACTGTTTCATTTTACTGTATTTAATGTCGGGCTGTGTTTAATTTTACATTGTTCACTGTAGGGCACTGTTTCATTGTACTGTATTTAATGTCGGGCTCTGTTTAATTTTACCTTGTTCAGTGTAGGGCACTGTTTCATTGTACCGTATTTACTGTCGGGCTGTGTTTAATTTTACATTGTTGCTGGTAGGGCACTGATTCATTGTACCGTATTTAATGTCGGGCTGTGTTTAATTTTACATCGTTCACTGTAGGGCACTGTTTCATTGTACCGTATTTAATGTCGGGCTCTGTTTTATTTTACATTGTTCACATTAGGGCACGGTTTCATTGTACCGTATTTAATGTCGGGCTCTGTTTAATTT
Source organism: Scyliorhinus torazame (assembly GCF_047496885.1). Lineage (NCBI taxonomy): Eukaryota > Metazoa > Chordata > Chondrichthyes > Carcharhiniformes > Scyliorhinidae > Scyliorhinus > Scyliorhinus torazame. The sequence continues at coordinate 1,163,972 of NW_027307774.1, forward strand.
TACCTTGTTCAGTGTAGGGCACTGTTTCATTGTACCGTATTTAATGTCGGGCTGTGTTTAATTTTACATTGTTCCGTGTAGGGCACTGTTTCATCGTAACGTATTTAATGTCGGGCTATGTTTAATTTTACCTTGTTCAGTGTAGGGCATTGTTTCACTGTACCGTATTTAATGTTGGGCTGTGTTTAATTGTACATTGTTCACTGTAGGGCACTGTTTCATTGTACTGTATTTAATGTCGGGCTCTGTTTAATTTTACCTTGTTCAGTGTAGGGCACTGTTTCATTGTACCGTATTTAATGTCGGGCTGTGTTTAATTTTACATTGTTCAGTGTAGGGCACTGTTTCATTGTAACGTATTTAATGTCGGGCTGTGTTTAATTTTACCTTGTTCAGTGTAGGGCACTGTTTCACTGTACCGTATTTAATGTTGGGCTGTGTTTAATTGTACATTGTTCACTGTAGGGCACTGTTTCATTGTACCGTATTTAATGTTGGGCTGTGTTTAATTGTACATTGTTCTCTGTAGGGCACTGTTTCATTGTACCGTATATAATGTCGGGCTGTGTTTAATTTTACCTTGCTCAGTGGAGGGCACTGTTACATTGTACTGTATTTAATGTCGTGCTCTGTTTAATTTTACATTGTTCACTGTAGGGCACTGTTTCATTGTACCGTATTTAATGTCGGGCTATGTTTAATTTTACATTGTTCACTGTAGGTCACTGTTTCATTGTACTGTATTTAATGTCGGGCTGTGTTTAATTTTACCTTGCTCAGTGTAGGGCACTGTTTCATTGTACGGTATTTAATGTCGTGCTCTGTTTTATTTTACATTGTTCACTGTAGGGCACTGTTTCATTGTACCGTATTTAATGTTGGGCTGTGTTTAATTGTACATTGTTCACTTTAGGGCACTGTTTCATTGTACCGTATTTAATGTTGGGCTGTGTTTAATTGTACATTGTTCACTGTCGGGCACTGTTTCATTGTACCGTATTTAATGTCGGGCTGTGTTTAATTTTACCTTGTTCAGTGTAGGGCACTCTTTCATATTACCGTATTTAATGTCGGGCTGTGTTTAATTGTACATTGTTGCTTGTAGGGCACTGTTTCATTGTACCGTATTTAATGTCGGGCTCTGTTTAATTTTACCTTGTTCACTGTAGGTCACTGTTTCATTGCACCGTATTTAATGTCGGGCTGTGTTTAATTTTACCTTGCTCAGTGTAGGGCACTGTTTCATTGTACGGTATTTAATGTCGGGCTCTGTTTTATTTTACATTGTTCACTGTAGGGCACTGTTTCATTGTACCGTATTTAATGTCGGGCTATGTTTAATTTTACATTGTTCACTGTAGGTCACTGTTTCATTGTACTGTATTTAATGTCGGGCTGTGTTTAATTTTACCTTGCTCAGTGTAGGGCACTGTTTCATTGTACGGTATTTAATGTCGGGCTCTGTTTTATTTTACATTGTTCACTGTAGGGCACTGTTTCATTGTACCGTATTTAATGTTGGGCTGTGTTTAATTGTACATTGTTCACTTTAGGGCACTGTTTCATTGTACCGTATTTAATGTTGGGCTGTGTTTAATTGTACATTGTTCACTGTCGGGCACTGTTTCATTGTACCGTATTTAATGTCGGGCTGTGTTTAATTTTACCTTGTTCAGTGTAGGGCACTCTTTCATATTACCGTATTTAATGTCGGGCTGTGTTTAATTGTACATTGTTGCTTGTAGGGCACTGTTTCATTGTACCGTATTTAATGTCGGGCTCTGTTTAATTTTACCTTGTTCACTGTAGGTCACTGTTTCATTGCACCGTATTTAATGTCGGGCTGTGTTTAATTTTACATTGTTCAGTGTAGGGCACTGTTTCGTTCTACCGTAGTTAATGTTGGGCTCTGTTTAATTTTACCTTGTTGCTTGTAGGGCACTGTTTCATTGTACCGTATTTAATGTCGAGCTCTGTTTAATTTTACATTGTAGCTTGTAGGGCACTGTTTCATTGTACTGTATTTAATGTCGGGCTCTGTTTAATTTTACATTGTTCACTGTAGGGCACTGTTTCATTGCACCGTATTTAATGTCGGGCTCTGTTTAATTTTACCTTGTTGCTTGTTGGGCACTGTTTCATTGTACTGTATTTAATGTAGGGCTCTGTTTAATTTTACATTGTTCACTGTAGGGCACTGTTTCACTGTACCGTATTTAATGTCGGGCTCTGTTTAATTTTACCTCGTTGCTTGTAGGGCACTGTTTCATTGTACCGTATTTAATGCCGGGCTCTGTTTAATTTTACCTTGTTCACTGAAGGGCACTGTTTCATTGTACTGTATTTAATGTCCGGCTCTGTTTAATTTTACCTTGTTCACTGTAGGGCACTGTTTCATTTTACTGTATTTAATGTCGGGCTGTGTTTAATTTTACATTGTTCACTGTAGGGCACAGTTTCATTGTACTGTATTTAATGTCGGGCTCTGTTTAATTTTACCTTGTTCAGTGTAGGGCACTGTTTCATTGTACCGTATTTACTGTCGGGCTGTGTTTAATTTTACATTGTTGCTGGTAGGGCACTGATTCATTGTACCGTATTTAATGTCGGGCTGTGTTTAATTTTACATCGTTCACTGTAGGGCACTGTTTCATTGTACCGTATTTAATGTCGGGCTCTGTTTTATTTTACATTGTTCACATTAGGGCACGGTTTCATTGTACCGTATTTAATGTCGGGCTCTGTTTAATTTTACCTTGTTCAGTGTAGGGCACTGTTTCATTGTACCGTATTTAATGTCGGGCTGTGTTTAATTTTACATTGTTCCGTGTAGGGCACTGTTTCATCGTAACGTATTTAATGTCGGGCTGTGTTTAATTTTACCTTGTTCAGTGTAGGGCATTGTTTCACTGTACCGTATTTAATGTTGGGCTGTGTTTAATTGTACATTGTTCACTGTAGGGCACTGTTTCATTGTACTGTATTTAATGTCGGGCTCTGTTTAATTTTACCTTGTTCAGGGTAGGGCACTGTTTCATTGTACCGTATTTAATGTCGGGCTGTGTTTAATTTTACATTGTTCAGTGTAGGGCACTGTTTCATTGTAACGTATTTAATGTCGGGCTGTGTTTAATTTTACCTTGTTCAGTGTAGGGCACTGTTTCACTGTACCGTATTTAATGTTGGGCTGTGTTTAATTGTACATTGTTCACTGTAGGGCACTGTTTCATTGTACCGTATTTAATGTTGGGCTGTGTTTAATTGTACATTGTTCTCTGTAGGGCACTGTTTCATTGTACCGTATATAATGTCGGGCTGTGTTTAATTTTACCTTGCTCAGTGGAGGGCACTGTTACATTGTACTGTATTTAATGTCGTGCTCTGTTTAATTTTACATTGTTCACTGTCGGGCACTGTTTCATTGTACCGTATTTAATGTCGGGCTATGTTTAATTTTACATTTTTCACTGTAGGTCACTGTTTCATTGTACTGTATTTAATGTCGGGCTGTGTTTAATTTTACCTTGCTCAGTGTAGGGCACTGTTTCATTGTACGGTATTTAATGTCGGGCTCTGTTTTATTTTACATTGTTCACATTAGCGCCCTGTTTCATTGTACTGTATTTAATGTCGGGCTGTGTTTAATTTTACATTGTTCACTGTAGGGCACTGTTTCATTGTACCGTATTTAATGTCGGGATCTGTTTAATTTTACATTGTTGCTGGTAGGGCACTGATTCATTGTACCGTATTTAATGTCGGTCTGTGTTTAATTTTACACTGTTCACTGTAGGGCACTGTTTCATTGTACCGTATTTAATATCGGGCTCTGTTTTATTTTACATTGTTCACATTAGGGCACTGTTTCATTGTACCGTATTTAATGTCGGGCTCTGTTTAATTTTACCTTGTTCAGTGTAGGGCACTGTTTCATTGTACCGTATTTACTGTCGGGCTGTGGTTAATTGTACATTGTTCACTGTAGGGCACTGTTTCATTGTACCGTATTTAATGTCGGGCTGTGTTTAATTGTACATTGTTCACTGTAGGGCACTGTTTCATTGTACTGTATTTAATGTCGGGCTCTGTTTAATTTTACCTTGTTCAGTGTAGGACACTGTTTTATATTACCGTATTTAATGTTGGGCTGTGTTTAATTGTACATTGTTCACTGTAGGGCACTGTTTCATTTTACCGTATTTAATGTCGGGCTCTGTTTAATTTTACATTGTTCACTGTAGGGCACTGTTTCATTGTACTGTGTTTAATGTCGGGCTCTGTTTAATTTTACCTTGTTCACTGTAGGGCACTGTTTCCTTGTACCGTATTTAATGTCGGGCTCTGTTTAATTTTACATTGTTGCTGGTAGGGCACTGATTCATTGTACTGTATTTACTGTCGGGCTGTGTTTAATTGTACATTGTTCACTGTAGGGCACTGTTTCATTGTACCGTATTTAATGTCGGGCTGTGTTTAATTGTACATTATTTAATGTCGGGCTCTGTTTCATTGTACCGTATTTAATGTCGGGCTCTGTTTAATTTTACATTGTTGCTGGTAGGGCACTGATTCATTGTACCGTATTTAATGTCGGGCTGTGTTTAATTTTACATCGTTCACTGTAGGGCACTGTTTCATTGTACCGTATTTAATGTCGGGCTCTGTTTTATTTTACATTGTTCACATTAGGGCACTGTTTCATTGTACCGTATTTAATGTCGGGCTCTGTTTAATTTTACCTTGTTCAGTGTAGGGCACTGTTTCATTGTACCGTATTTAATGTCGGGCTGTGTTTAATTTTACATTGTTCACTGTAGGACACTGTTTCATTGCACCGTATTTAATGTTGGGCTGTGTTTAATTGTACATAGTTCACTGTAGGGCACTGTTTCATTGTACCGTATTTAATGTTGGGCTGTGTTTAATTGTACATTGTTCACTGTAGGGCACTGTTTCATTGTACCGTATTTAATGTCGGGCTGTGTTTAAGTTTACATTGTTCAGTGTAGGGCACTGATTCATTGTACTGTATTTAAAGTCGGGCTGTGTTTAATTTTACATTGTTCAGTGTAGGGCACTGTTTCACTGTACCGTATTTAATGTCGGGCTATGTTTAATTTTACATTGTTCACTGTAGGTCACTGTTTTATTGTACTGTACTTAATGTCGGGCGCTGTTTAATTTTACCTTGTTGCTTGTAGGGCACTGTTTCATTGTACCGTATTTAATGTCGGGCTATGTTTAATTTTACATTGTTCACTGTAGGTCACTGTTTTATTGTACTGTACTTAATGTCGGGCGCTGTTTAATTTTACCTTGTTGCTTGTAGGGCACTGTTTCATTGTACCGTATTTAATGTCGGGCTCTGTTTAATTTTACCTTGTTCACTGTAGGTCACTGTTTCATTGCACCGTATTTAATGTCGGGCTGTGTTTAATTTTACATTGTTCACTGTAGGGCACTGTTTCATTGCACTGTATTTCATGTCGGGCTCTGTTTAATTTTACCTTGTTGCTTGTAGGGCACTGTTTCATTGTACCGTATTTAATGTCGGGCTCTGTTTAATTTTACATTTTTCACTGTAGGGCACTGTTTCATTGTACCGTATTTAATGTCGGGCTCTGTTTAATTTTACATTTTTCACTGTAGGGCACTGTTTCATTGTGCTGTATTTAATGTCGGGCTCTGTTTAATTTTACCTCGTTGCTTGTAGGGCACTGTTTCATTGTACTGTATTTAATGTCGGGCTATGTTAAATTTTACCTTGTTCACTGTAGGGCACTGTTTCATTGTACCGTATTTAATGTCGGGCTCTGTTTAATTTTACCTTGTTCAGTGTAGGTCACTGTTTCATTGTACCGTATTTAATGATGGGCTCTGTTTAATTTTACCTTGTTCAGTGTAGGGCGCTGTTTCATTGTACCGTATTTACTGTCGGGCTGTGTTTAATTGTACATTGTTCACTGTAGGGCACTGTTTCATTGTACCGTATTTAATGTCGGGCTGTGTTTAATTGTACATTGTTCACTGTAGGGCACTGTTTCATTGTACTGTATTTAATGTCGGGCTCTGTTTAATTTTACCTTGTTCAGTGGAGGGCACTGTTTCATTGTACCGCATTTAATATCGGGCTGTGTTTAATTTTACATTGTTCAGTGTAGGGCACTGTTTCATTGTACCGTATTTAATGTCGGGCTGTGTTTAATTTTACCTTGTTCAGTGTAGGGCACTCTTTCATATTACCGTATTTAATGACGGGATGTGTTTAATTGTACATTGTTCACTGTAGGACACTGTTTCATTGTACCGTATTTAATGTTGGGCTGTGTTTAATTGTACATTGTTCACTGTAGGGCACTGTTTCATTGTACCGTATTTAATGTTGGGCTGTGTTTAATTGTACATTGTTCACTGTCGGGCACTGTTTCATTGTACCGTATTTAATGTCGGGCTGTGTTTAATTTTACCTTGTTCAGTGTAGGGCACTCTTTCATATTACCGTATTTAATGTCGGGCTGTGTTTAATTGTACATTGTTGCTTGTAGGGCACTGTTTCATTGCACCGTATTTAATGTCGGGCTCTGTTTAATTTTACCTTGTTGCTTGTACGGCACTGTTTCATTGTACCGTATTTAATGTCGAGCTCTGTTTAATTTTACATTGTAGCTTGTAGGGCACTGTTTCATTGTACTGTATTTAATGTCGGGCTCTGTTTAATTTTACATTGTTCACTGTAGGGCACTGTTTCATTGCACCGTATTTAATGTCGGGCTCTGTTTAATTTTACCTTGTTGCTTGTTGGGCACTGTTTCATTGTACTGTATTTAATGTCGGGCTATGTTTAATTTTACCTCGTTGCTTGTAGGGCACTGTTTCATTGTACCGTATTTAATGTCGGGCTCTGTTTAATTTTACCTTGTTCACTGAAGGGCACTGTTTCATTGCACCGTATTTAATGTCGGGCTCTGTTTAATTTTACCTTGTTCACTGTAGGGCACTGTTTGATTTTACTGTATTTAATGTCGGGCTGTGTTTAATTTTCCATTGTTCACTGTAGGGCACTGTTTCATTGTACTGTATTTAATGTCGGGCTCTGTTTAATTTTACCTTGTTCAGTGTAGGGCACTGTTTCATTGTACCGTATTTACTGTCGGGCTGTGTTTAATTTTACATTGTTCACTGTCGGGCACTGTTTCATTGTACCGTATTTAATGTCGGGCTCTGTTTAATTTTACATTGTTGCTGGTAGGGCACTGATTCATTGTACCGTATTTAATGTCGGGCTGTGTTTAATTTTACATCGTTCACTGTAGGGCACTGTTTCATTGTACCGTATTTAATGTCGGGCTCTGTTTTATTTTACATTGTTCACATTAGGGCACTGTTTCATTGTACCGTATTTAATGTCGGGCTCTGTTTAATTTTACCTTGTTCAGTGTAGGGCACTGTTTCATTGTACCGTATTTAATGTCGGGCTGTGTTTAATTTTACATTGTTCCGTGTAGGGCACTGTTTCATCGTAACGTATTTAATGTCGGGCTGTGTTTAATTTTACCTTGTTCAGTGTAGGGCATTGTTTCACTGTACCGTATTTAATGTTGGGCTGTGTTTAATTGTACATTGTTCACTGTAGGGCACTGTTTCATTGTACTGTATTTAATGTCGGGCTCTGTTTAATTTTACCTTGTTCAGTGTAGGGCACTGTTTCATTGTACCGTATTTAATGTCGGGCTGTGTTTAATTTTACATTGTTCAGTGTAGGGCACTGTTTCATTGTAACGTATTTAATGTCGGGCTGTGTTTAATTTTACCTTGTTCAGTGTAGGGCACTGTTTCACTGTACCGTATTTAATGTTGGGCTGTGTTTAATTGTACATTGTTCACAGTAGGGCACTGTTTCATTGTACCGTATTTAATGTTGGGCTGTGTTTAATTGTACATTGTTCTCTGTAGGGCACTGTTTCATGGTACCGTATTTAATGTCGGGCTGTGTTTAATTTTACCTTGCTCAGTGGAGGGCACTGATTCATTGTACTGTATTTAATGTCGTGCTCTGTTAAATTTTACATTGTTCACTGTAGGTCACTGTTTCATTGTACTGTATTTAATGTCGGGCGCTGTTTAATTTTACCTTGTTGCTTGTAGGGCACTGTTTCATTGTACCGTATTTAATGTCGGGCTCTGTTTAATTTTACATTGTTCACTGTAGGGCACTGTTTTATTGTGCTGTATCTAATGTCGGGCTCTGTTTAATTTTACCTCGTTGCTTGTAGGGCACTGTTTCATTGTACTGTGTTTAATGTCGGGCTCTGTTTAATTTTACCTTGTTCACTGTAGGGCACTGTTTCATTGTACTGTATTTAATTTCGGGCTGTGTTTAATTTTACATTGTTCAGTGTAGGGCACTGATTTATTGTACCGTATTTAATGTCGGGCTCTGTTTAATTTTACATTGTTCACTGTAGGGCACTGTTTCATTGTACTGTGTTTAATGTCGGGCTCTGTTTAATTTTACCTTGTTCACTGTAGGGCACTGTTTCATTGTACCGTATTTAATGTCGGGCTCTGTTTAATTTTACATTGTTGCTCGTAGGGCACTGATTCATTGTACCGTATTTACTGTCGGGCTGTGTTTAATTGTACATTGTTCACTGTAGGGCACTGTTTCATTGTACCGTATTTAATGTCGGGCTGTGTTTAATTGTACATTGTTCACTGTAGGGCACTGTTTCATTGTACCGTATTGAATGTCGGGCTGTGTTTAATTTTACATTGTTCAGTGTAGGGCACTGTTTCATTGTAACGTATTTAATGTCGGGCTGTGTTTAATTTTACCTTGTTCAGTGTAGGGCACTGTTTCATTGTACTGTATTTAATGTCGGGCTGTGTTTAATTTTACCTTGTTCAGTGTAGGACACTGTTTTATATTACCGTATATAATGTTGGGCTGTGTTTAATTGTACATTGTTCACTGTAGGGCACTGTTTCATTTTACCGTATTTAATGTCGGGCTGTGTTTAAGTTTACATTGTTCAGTGTAGGGCACTGATTCATTGTACTGTATTTAATGTCGGGCTGTGTTTAATTTTACATTGTTCAGTGTAGGGCACTGTTTCACTGCACGGTATTTAATGTCGGGCTATGTTTAATTTTACATTGTTCACTGTAGGTCACTGTTTCATTGTACTGTATTTAATGTCGGGCGCTGTTTAATTTTACCTTGTTGCTTGTAGGGCACTGTTTCATTGTACCGTATTTAATGTCGGGCTCTGTTTAACTTTACATTGTTCACTGTAGGGCACTGTTTCATTGTATCGTATTTAATGTCGGGCTCTGTTGAATTTTACCTTGTTCACTGTAGGTCACTGTCTCATTGCACCGTATTTAATGTCGGGCTGTGTTTAATTTTACCTTGTTCACTGTAGGGCACTGTTTCATTGTACTGTATTTAATGTCCGGCTCTGTTTAATTTTACCTTGTTCACTGTAGGGCACTGTTTCATTTTACTGTATTTAATTTCGGGCTGTGTTTAATTTTACATTGTTCAGTGTAGGGCACTGTTTCATTGCACTGTATTTAATGTCGGGCTCTGTTTAATTTTACATTGTTCACTGTAGGGCACTGTTTCATTGTACTGTGTTTAATGTCGGGCTCTGTTTAATTTTACCTTGTTCACTGTAGGGCACTGTTTCCTTGTACCGTATTTAATGTCGGGCTCTGTTTAATTTTACATTGTTGCTGGTAGGGCACTGATTCATTGTACTGTATTTACTGTCGGGCTGTGTTTAATTGTACATTGTTCACTGTAGGGCACTGTTTCATTGTACCGTATTTAATGTCGGGCTGTGTTTAATTGTACATTATTTAATGTCGGGCTCTGTTTCATTTTACTGTATTTAATGTCGGGCTGTGTTTAATTTTACATTGTTCAGTGTAGGGCACTGATTCATTGTACCGTATTTAATGTCGGGCTCTATTTAATTTTACGTTGTTCACTGTAGGGCACTGTTTCATTGTACCGTATTTAATGTCGTGCTCTGTTTAATTTTACATTGTTGCTGGTAGGGCACTGATTCATTGTACCGTATTTAATGTCGGGCTGTGTATAATTTTACATTGTTCACTGTAGGGCACTGTTTCATTGTACCGTATTTAATGTCGGGCTCTGTTTTATTTTACATTGTTCACATTTGGGCCCTGTTTCATTGCACTGTATTAAATGCCGGGCTCTGTTTAATTTTACGTTGTTCACTGTCGGGCACTGTTTCGTTGTCCCGTATGTCATGTCGGGCTCTGTTTAATGTTACATTGTTCAGTGTAGGGCACTGTTTCATTGTACTGTACTTAATGTCGGGCTGTGTTTAACTTTACATTGTTCACTGTAGGGCATTGTTTCATTGTGCTGTATCTAATGCTGGGCTCTGTTTAATTTTAACTTGTTCACTGTCGGGCACTTTTTCATTGTCCGGTATTTAATGTCGGGCTCTGTTTAATTTTACATTATTCAGTGTAGGGTACTGTTTCATTGTACTGTCTTTAATGTCGGGCTCTGTTTAATTTTGCCTTGTTTACTGTAGGTCACTGTTTCATTGTACTGTATTTAATGTCGGGCTGTGTTTAATTTTACATTGTTCAGTGTAGGGCACTGATTCATTGTACCGTATTTAATGTCGGGCTGTGTTTAAGTTTACATTGTTCAGTGTAGGGCACTGTTTCACTGTACCGTATTTAATGTCGGGCTATGTTTAATTTTACATTGTTCACTGTAGGTCACTGTTTCATTGTACTGTATTTAATGTCGGGCTCTGTATAATTTTACCTTGTTGCTTGTAGGGCACTGTTTCATTGTACCGTATTTAATGTCGGGCTCTGTTTAATTTTACCTTGTTCACTGTAGGTCACTGTTTCATTGCACCGTATTTAATGTCGGGCTGTGTTTAATTTTACTTTGTTCAGTGCAGGGCACTGTTTCATTGCACTGTATTTAATGTCGTTCTCTGTTTAATTTTACCTTGTTCACTGTAGGGCACTGTTTCATTTTACTGTATTTAATGTCGGGCTGTGTTTAATTTTACATTGTTCAGTGTAGGGCACTGATTCATTGTACCGTATTTAATGTCGGGCTCTGATTAATTTTACATTGTTCACTGTAGGGCACTGTTTCATTGTACCGTATTTAATGTCGGGCTCTGTTTTATTTTACATTGTTCACATTAGGGCCCTGTTTCATTGTACTGTATTTAATGTCGGGCTCTGTTTAATTTTACGTTGTTCACTGTAGGGCACTGATTCATTGTACCGTATTTAATGTCGGGCTGTGTTTAATTTTACATTGTTCACTGTAGGGCACTGTTTCATTGTACCGTATTTAATGTCGGGCTCTGTTTAATTTTACCTTGTTCAGTGTAGGGCACTGTTTCATTGTACCGTATTTAATGTCGGGCTCTGTTTAATTTTACCTTGTTCAGTGTAGGGCACTGTTTCATTGTCCGGATTTAATGTCGGGCTCTGTTTAATTTTACCTTGTTCAGTGTAGGGCACTGTTTCATTGTCCGGATTTAATGTCGGGCTCTGTTTAATTTTACCTTGTTCAGTGTAGGGCATTGTTTCATTGTACCGTACTTACTGTCGGGCTGTGTTTAATTGTACATTGTTCACTGTAGGGCACTGTTTCATTGTACCGTATTTAATGTCGGGCTGTGTTTAATTGTACATTGTTCACTGTAGGGCACTGTTTAATTGTACTGTATTTAATGTCGGGCTCTGTTTAATTTTACCTTGTTCAGTGTAGGGCACTGTTTCATTGTACCGTATTTAATGTCGGGCTCTGTTTAATTTTACCTTGTTCAGTGTAGGGCACTGTTTCATTGTACCGTACTTACTGTCGGGCTGTGTTTAATTGTACATTGTTCACTGTAGGGCACTGTTTCATTGTACCGTATTTAATGTCGGGCTGTGTTTAATTGTACATTGTTCACTGTAGGGCACTGTTTCATTGTACTGTATTTAATGTAGGGCTCTGTTTAATTTTACTTTGTTCACTGTAGGGCACTGTTTCATTGTACCGTATTTAATGTCGGGCTCTGTTTAATTTTACCTTGTTCAGTGTAGGGCACTATTTCACTGTACCGTATTTACTGTCGGGTTGTGTTTAAATGTACATTGTTCACTGTAGGGCACTGTTTCATTGTACCGTATTTAATGTCGGGCTGTGTTTAATTGTACATTGTTCACTGTAGGGCACTGTTTCATTGTACTGTATTTAATGTCGGGCTCTGTTTAATTTTACCTTGTTCAGTGTAGGGCACTGTTTCATTGTACCGTATTTAATGTCGGGGGTGTTTAATTTTACATTGTTCAGTGTAGGGCGCTGTTTCATTGTACCGTATTTAATGTCGGGCTGTGTTTAATTTTACCTTGTTCAGTGTAGGGCACTGTTTCATATTACCGTATTTAATGTCGGGCTCTGTTTAATTTTACATTGTTGCTGGTAGGGCACTGATTTATTGTACCGTATTTAATGTCGGGCTGTGTTTAACTTTACATTGTTCACTGCAGGGCATTGTTTCATTGTGCTGTATTTAATGTTGGGCTCTGTTTAATTTTACCTTGTTCACTGTTGGGCACTGTTTCATTGTCCCGTATTTAATGTCGGGCTCTGTTTAATTTTACATTATTCAGTGTAGGGCACTGTTTCATTGCACTGTCTTTAATATCGGGCTCTGTTTAATTTTGCCTTGTTTACTGTAGGTCACTGTTTCATTGTCCTGTATTTAATGCCGGGCTGTGTTTAATTTTACATTGTTCAGTGTAGGGCACTGATTCATTGTACCGTATTTAATGTCGGGCTCTGTTTAATTTTACCTTGTTCAGTGTAGGGCACTGTTTCATTGCACCGTATTTAATGTCGGGCTCTGTTTAATTTTACATTGTTCAGTGTAGTGCACTGTTTCATTGTACCGTATTTAATGTCGGGCTGTGTTTAATTTTACATTGTTCACTGTAGGGCACTGTTTCATTGCACTGTATTTAATGTCGGGCTCTGTTTAATTTTACCTTGTTCAGTTTAGGGCACTGATTCATTGTACCGTATTTAATGTCGGGCTCTGTTTAATTTTACATTGTTCAGTGTAGGGCACTGTTTCATTGTACCGCATTTAATGTCGGCCTGTGTTTAATTTTACCTTGTTCAGTGTAGGGCACTGTTTCATATTAACGTATTTAATGTCGGGCTCTCTTTAATTTTACATTGTTGCTGGTAGGGCACTGATTCATTGTACCGTATTTAATGTCGGGCTGTGTTTAATTTTACATTGTTCACTGCAGGGCATTGTTTGATTGTACTGTATTTAATGTCGGGCTCTGTTTAATTTTGCCTTGTTTACTGTAGGTCACTGTTTCATTGTACTGTATTTAATGTCGGGCTCTGTTTAATTTTACCTTGTTCAGTGGAGGGCACTGTTTCATTGCACCGTATTTAATGTCGGGCTCTGTTTAATTTTACATTATTCAGTGTAGGGCAATGTTTCATTGTACTGTCTTTCATGTCGGGCTCTGTTTAATTTTACCTTGTTGCTTGTAGGGCACTGTTTCATTGTACCGTATTTAGTGTCGGGCTCTGTTTAATTTTACCTTGTTCACTGTAGGTCACTGTTTCATTGCACCGTATTTAATGTCGGGCTGTGTTTAATTTTACATTGTTCAGTGTAGTGCACTGTTTCATTGTACCGTATTTAATGTCGGGCTGTGTTTAATTTTACATTGTTCACTGTAGGGCACTGTTTCATTGTACCGTATTTAATGTCGGGCTCTGTTTAATTTCACCTTGTTCAGTGTAGGGCACTGTTTCATTGTACCGTATTTAATGTCGTGCTCCGTTTAATGTTACCTTGTTCAGTGTAGGGCACTGTTTTATTGTACCGTATTTACTGTCGGGCTGTGTTTAATTGTACCTTGTTCAGTGTAGGGCACTGTTTCATTGTACCGTATTTACTGTCGGGCTGTGTTTAATTGTACATTGTTCACTGTGGGGCACTGTTTCATTGTACCGTATTTAATGTCGGGCTGTGTTTAATTGTACATTGTTCACTGTAGGGCACTGTTTCATTGTACTGTATTTAATGTCGGGCTCTGTTTAATTTTACCTTGTTCAGTGTAGGGCACTGTTTCATTGTACCGTATTTAATGTCGGGCTCTGTTTAATTTTACCTTGTTCAGTGTAGGGCACTGTTTCATTGTACCGTATTTAATGTCGGGCTGTGTTTAATTTTACATTGTCCCGTGTAGGGCACTGTTTCATTGTAACGTATTTAATGTCGGGCTGTGTTTAATTTTACCTTGTTCAGTGTAGGGCACTGTTTCACTGTACCGTATTTAATGTTGGGCTGTGTTTAATTGTACATTGTTCACTATAGGGCACTGTTTCATTGTACTGTATTTAATGTCGGGCTCTGTTTAATTTTACCTTGTTCAGTGTAGGGCACTGTTTCATTGTACCGTATTTAATGTCGGGCTGTGTTTAATTTTACCTTGCTCAGTGGAGGGCACTGTTACATTGTACTGTATTTAATGTCGTGCTCTGTTTAATTTTACATTGTTCACTGTAGGGCACTGTTTCATTGTACCGTATTTAATGTCGGGCTATGTTTAATTTTACATTGTTCACTGTAGGTCACTGTTTCATTGTACTGTATTTAATGTCGGGCTGTGTTTAATTTTACCTTGCTCAGTGTAGGGCACTGTTACATTGTACTGTATTTAATGTCGTTCTCTGTTTAATTTTACATTGTTCACTGTAGGGCACTGTTTCATTGTACCGTATTTAATGTCGGGCTATGTTTAATTTTACCTTGTTCAGTGTAGGGCACTGTTTCATTGTACCGTACTTACTGTCGGGCTGTGTTTAATTGTACATTGTTCACTGTAGGGCACTGTTTCATTGTACCGTATTTAATGTCGGGCTGTGTTTAATTGTACATTGTTCACTGTAGGGCACTGTTTCATTGTACTGTATTTAATGTAGGGCTCTGTTTAATTTTACTTTGTTCACTGTAGGGCACTGTTTCATTGTACCGTATTTAATGTCGGGCTCTGTTTAATTTTACCTTGTTCAGTGTAGGGCACTATTTCACTGTACCGTATTTACTGTCGGGTTGTGTTTAAATGTACATTGTTCACTGTAGGGCACTGTTTCATTGTACCGTATTTAATGTCGGGCTGTGTTTAATTGTACATTGTTCACTGTAGGGCACTGTTTCATTGTACTGTATTTAATGTCGGGCTCTGTTTAATTTTACCTTGTTCAGTGTAGGGCACTGTTTCATTGTACCGTATTTAATGTCGGGGGTGTTTAATTTTACATTGTTCAGTGTAGGGCACTGTTTCATTGTACCGTATTTAATGTCGGGCTGTGTTTAATTTTACCTTGTTCAGTGTAGGGCACTGTTTCATATTACCGTATTTAATGTCGGGCTCTGTTTAATTTTACATTGTTGCTGGTAGGGCACTGATTTATTGTACCGTATTTAATGTCGGGCTGTGTTTAACTTTACATTGTTCACTGCAGGGCATTGTTTCATTGTGCTGTATTTAATGTTGGGCTCTGTTTAATTTTACCTTGTTCACTGTTGGGCACTGTTTCATTGTCCCGTATTTAATGTCGGGCTCTGTTTAATTTTACATTATTCAGTGTAGGGCACTGTTTCATTGTACTGTCTTTAATATCGGGCTCTGTTTAATTTTGCCTTGTTTACTGTAGGTCACTGTTTCATTGTCCTGTATTTAATGCCGGGCTGTGTTTAATTTTACATTGTTCAGTGTAGGGCACTGATTCATTGTACCGTATTTAATGTCGGGCTCTGTTTAATTTTACCTTGTTCAGTGTAGGGCACTGTTTCATTGCACCGTATTTAATGTCGGGCTCTGTTTAATTTTACATTGTTCAGTGTAGTGCACTGTTTCATTGTACCGTATTTAATGTCGGGCTGTGTTTAATTTTACATTGTTCACTGTAGGGCACTGTTTCATTGCACTGTATTTAATGTCGGGCTCTGTTTAATTTTACCTTGTTCAGTGTAGGGCACTGATTCATTGTACCGTATTTAATGTCGGGCTCTGTTTAATTTTACATTGTTCAGTGTAGGGCACTGTTTCATTGTACCGTATTTAATGTCGGGCTCTGTTTAATTTTACCTTGTTCAGTGTAGGGCACTGTTTCATTGTACCGCATTTAATGTCGGCCTGTGTTTAATTTTACCTTGTTCAGTGTAGGGCACTGTTTCATATTACCGTATTTAATGTCGGGCTCTCTTTAATTTTACATTGTTGCTGGTAGGGCACTGATTCATTGTACCGTATTTAATGTCGGGCTGTGTTTAATTGTACACTGTTCACTGTAGGGCACTGTTTCATTGTACCGTATTTAATGTCGGGTTGTGTTTAATTGTACATTATTCACTGTAGGGCACTGTTTCATTGTACCGTATTTAATGTTGGGCTGTGTTTAATTTTACCTTGCTCAGTGGAGGACACTGTTACATTGTACTGTATTTAATATCGTGCTCTGTTTAATTTTACATTGTTCACTGTAGGGCACTGTTTCATTGTACCGTATTTAATGTCGGGCTATGTTTAATTTTACATTGTTCACTGTAGGTCACTGTTTCATTGTACTGTATTTAATGTCGTGCTGTGTTTAATTTTACCTTGCTCAGTGTAGGGCACTGTTACATTGTACTGTATTTAATGTCGTTCTCTGTTTAATTTTACATTGTTCACTGTAGGGCACTGTTCCATTGTACCGTATTTAATGTCGGACTATGTTTAATTTTACATTGCTCAGTGTAGGGCACTGTTTCAGTGTACCGTATTTAATGTCGTGCTCTGTTTAATTTTACCTTGCTCAGTGGAGGGCACTGTTACATTGTACTGTATTTAATGTCGTGCTCTGTTTAATTTTACCTTGTTCACTGTAGGGCACTCTTTCATTGTCCCGTATTTAATGTCGGGCTCTGTTTAATTTTACATTATTCAGTGTAGGGCACTGTTTCATTGTACAGTCTTTAATGTCGGGCTCTGTTTAATTTTACATTGTTCAGTTTAGGGCACTGATTCATTGTACCGTATTTAATGTCGGGCTGTGTTTAATTTTACCTTGTTCAGTGTAGGGCACTGTTTCATTGTACCGTATTTAATGTCGGGCTGTGTTTAATTGTACATTGTTCACTGTAGGGCACTGTTTCATTGTACTGTATTTAATGTCGTGCTCTGTTTAATTTTACATTGTTCACTGTAGGGCACTGTTTCATTGTACCGTATTTAATGTTGGGCTCTGTCTAATTTTACCTTGTTCACTGTCGGGCACTGTTTCGTTGTCCCGTATTTAATGTCGGGCTCTGTTTAATTTTACCTTGTTTAGTGTAGGGCAGTGTTTCATTTTACCGTATTTATTGTCGGGCTGTGTTTAACTTTACATTGTTCACTGTAGGGCATTGTTTCATTGTGCTGTATTTAATGTTGGGCTCTGTTTAATTTTACATTGTTCACTGTTGGGCACTGTTTCATTGTCCCGTATTTAATGTCGGGCTGTGTTTAATTGTACATTGTTCACTGTAGGGCACTGTTTCATTGTCCCGTATTTAATGTCGGGCTCTGTTTAATTTTACATTATTCAGTGTAGGGCACTGTTTCATTGTACTGTCTTTAATATCGGGCTCTGTTTAATTTTGCCTTGTTTACTGTAGGTCACTGTTTCATTGTCCTGTATTTAATGCCGGGCTGTGTTTAATTTTACATTGTTCAGTGTAGGGCACTGATTCATTGTACCGTATTTAATGTCGGGCTCTGTTTAATTTTACCTTGTTCAGTGTAGGGCACTGTTTCATTGCACCGTATTTAATGTCGGGCTCTGTTTAATTTTACATTGTTCAGTGTAGTGCACTGTTTCATTGTACCGTATTTAATGTCGGGCTGTGTTTAATTTTACATTGTTCACTGTAGGGCACTGTTTCATTGCACTGTATTTAATGTCGGGCTCTGTTTAATTTTACCTTGTTCAGTGTAGGGCACTGATTCATTGTACCGTATTTAATGTCGGGCTCTGTTTAATTTTACATTGTTCAGTGTAGGGCACTGTTTCATTGTACCGTATTTAATGTCGGGCTCTGTTTAATTTTACCTTGTTCAGTGTAGGGCACTGTTTCATTGTACCGCATTTAATGTCGGCCTGTGTTTAATTTTACCTTGTTCAGTGTAGGGCACTGTTTCATATTACCGTATTTAATGTCGGGCTCTCTTTAATTTTACATTGTTGCTGGTAGGGCACTGATTCATTGTACCGTATTTAATGTCGGGCTGTGTTTAATTGTACACTGTTCACTGTAGGGCACTGTTTCATTGTACCGTATTTAATGTCGGGTTGTGTTTAATTGTACATTATTCACTGTAGGGCACTGTTTCATTGTACCGTATTTAATGTTGGGCTGTGTTTAATTTTACCTTGCTCAGTGGAGGACACTGTTACATTGTACTGTATTTAATATCGTGCTCTGTTTAATTTTACATTGTTCACTGTAGGGCACTGTTTCATTGTACCGTATTTAATGTCGGGCTATGTTTAATTTTACATTGTTCACTGTAGGTCACTGTTTCATTGTACTGTATTTAATGTCGTGCTGTGTTTAATTTTACCTTGCTCAGTGTAGGGCACTGTTACATTGTACTGTATTTAATGTCGTTCTCTGTTTAATTTTACATTGTTCACTGTAGGGCACTGTTCCATTGTACCGTATTTAATGTCGGACTATGTTTAATTTTACATTGCTCAGTGTAGGGCACTGTTTCAGTGTACCGTATTTAATGTCGTGCTCTGTTTAATTTTACCTTGCTCAGTGGAGGGCACTGTTACATTGTACTGTATTTAATGTCGTGCTCTGTTTAATTTTACCTTGTTCACTGTAGGGCACTCTTTCATTGTCCCGTATTTAATGTCGGGCTCTGTTTAATTTTACATTATTCAGTGTAGGGCACTGTTTCATTGTACAGTCTTTAATGTCGGGCTCTGTTTAATTTTACATTGTTCAGTTTAGGGCACTGATTCATTGTACCGTATTTAATGTCGGGCTGTGTTTAATTTTACCTTGTTCAGTGTAGGGCACTGTTTCATTGTACCGTATTTAATGTCGGGCTGTGTTTAATTTTACATTGTTCACTGTAGGGCACTGTTTCATTGTACCGTATTTAATGTTGGGCTCTGTCTAATTTTACCTTGTTCACTGTCGGGCACTGTTTCGTTGTCCCGTATTTAATGTCGGGCTCTGTTTAATTTTACCTTGTTTAGTGTAGGGCAGTGTTTCATTTTACCGTATTTATTGTCGGGCTGTGTTTAACTTTACATTGTTCACTGTAGGGCATTGTTTCATTGTGCTGTATTTAATGTTGGGCTCTGTTTAATTTTACATTGTTCACTGTTGGGCACTGTTTCATTGTCCCGTATTTAATGCCGGGCTGTGTTTAATTTTACATTGTTCAGTGTAGGGCACTGATTCATTGTACCGTATTTAATGTCGGGCTGCGTTTAAGTTTACATTGTTCAGTGTAGGGCACTGTTTCATTGTACTGTATTTAATGTCGGGCTCTGTTTAATTTTGCCTTGTTTACTGTAGGTCACTGTTTCATTGTACTGTATTTAATGTCGGGCTCTGTTTAATTTTACCTTGTTCAGTGGAGGGCACTGTTTCATTGCACCGTATTTAATGTCGGGCTCTGTTTAATTTTACATTATTCAGTGTAGGGCACTGTTTCATTGTACTGTCTTTCATGTCGGGCTCTGTTTAATTTTACCTTGTTGCTTGTAGGGCACTGTTTCATTGTACCGTATTTAGTGTCGGGCTCTGTTTAATTTTACCTTGTTCACTGTAGGTCACTGTTTCATTGCACCGTATTTAATATCGGGCTGTGTTTAATTTTACATTGTTCAGTGTAGTGCACTGTTTCATTGAACCGTATTTAATGTCGGGCTGTGTTTAATTTTACATTGTTCACTGTAGGGCACTGTTTCATTGTACCGTATTTAATGTCGGGCTCTGTTTAATTTCACCTTGTTCAGTGTAGGGCACTGTTTCATTGTACCGTATTTAATGTCGTGCTCCGTTTAATGTTACCTTGTTCAGTGTAGGGCACTGTTTCATTGTACCGTATTTACTGTCGGGCTGTGTTTAATTGTACCTTGTTCAGTGTAGGGCACTGTTTCATTGTACCGTATTTACTGTCGGGCTGTGTTTAATTGTACATTGTTCACTGTGGGGCACTGTTTCATTGTACCGTATTTAATGTCGGGCTGTGTTTAATTGTACATTGTTCACTGTAGGGCACTGTTTCATTGTACTGTATTTAATGTCGGGCTCTGTTTAATTTTACCTTGTTCAGTGTAGGGCACTGTTTCATTGTACCGTATTTAATGTCGGGCTCTGTTTAATTTTACCTTGTTCAGTGTAGGGCACTGTTTCATTGTACCGTATTTAATGTCGGGCTGTGTTTAATTTTACATTGTTCAGTGTAGGGCACTGTTTCATTGTAACGTATTTAATGTTGGGCTGTGTTTAATTGTACATTGTTCACTGTAGGGCACTGTTTCATTGTACTGTATTTAATGTCGGGCTCTGTTTAATTTTACCTTGTTCAGTGTAGGGCACTGTTTCATTGTACCGTATTTAATGTCGGGCTCTGTTTAATTTTACCTTGTTCAGTGTAGGGCACTGTTTCATTCTATCGTATTTAATGCCGGGCTGTGTTTAATTGTACATTGTTCCGTGTAGGGCACTGTTTCATTGTAACGTATTTAATTTCGGGCTGTGTTTAATTTTACCTTGTTCAGTGTAGGGCACTGTTTCATTGTACCGTATTTAATGTCGGGCTGTGTTTAATTTTACATTGTTCAGTGTAGGGCACTGTTTCATTGTAACGTATTTAATGTCGGGCTGTGTTTAATTTTAACTTGTTCAGTGTAGGGCACTGTTTCACTGTACCGTATTTAATGTTGGGCTGTGTTTAATTGTACATTGTTCACTGTAGGGCACTGTTTCATTGTACCGTATTTAATGTTGGGCTGTGTTTAATTGTACATTGTTCACTGTAGAGCACTGTCTCATTGCACCGTATTTAATGTCGGGCTGTGTTTAATTTTACCTTGCTCAGTGGAGGGCACTCTTACATTGTACTGTATTTAATGTCGTGCTCTGTTTAATTTTACATTGTTCACTGTAGGGCACTGTTTCATTGTACCGTATTTAATGTCGGGCTATGTTTAATTTTACATTGTTCACTGTAGGTCACTGTTTCATTAAACTGTATTTAATGTCGGGCTGTGTTTAATTTTACCTTCCTCAGTGTAGGGCACTGTTACATTGTACTGTATTTAATGTCGTTCTCTGTTTAATTTTACATTGTTCACTGTAGGGCACTGTTTCATTGTACCGTATTTAATGTCGGGCTATGTTTAATTTTACATTGTTCAGTGTAGGGCACTGTTTCATTGTACCGTATTTAATGTCGGGCTCTGTTTAATTTTACCTTGTTCAGTCTAGGGCACTGTTTCATTGTACTGTATTTAATGTCGGGCTGTGTTTAATTTTACCTTGTTCAGTGTAGGGCACTGTTTCATTTTACCGTATTTAATGTCGGGCTGTGTTTAACTTTACATTGTTCACTGTAGGGCATTGTTTCATTGTGCTGTATTTAATGTTGGGCTCTGTTTAATTTTACCTTGTTCACTGTCGGGCAATGTTTCATTGTCCCGTATTTAATGTCGGGCTCTGTTTAATTTTACATTAGAACATAGAACATAGAACAATACAGCGCAGTACAGGCCCTTCGGCCCACGATGTTGCACCGAAACAAAAGCCATCTAACCTACACTATACCATTATCATCCATATGTTTATCCAATAAAATTGTAAATGCCCTTAATGTTGGCGAGTTCACTACTGTAGCAGGTAGGGCATTCCACGGCCTCACTACTCTTTGCGTAAAGAACCTACCCCTGACCTCTGTCCTATATCTATTACCCCTCAGTTTAAGGCTATGTCCCCTCGTGCTAGCCATTTCCATCCGCGGGAGAAGGCTCTCACTGTCCACCCTATCTAACCCTCTGATCATTTTGTATGCCTCTATTAAGTCTCCTCTTAACCTTCTTCTCTCTAACGAAAACAACCTCAAGTCCATCAGCCTTTCCTCATAAGATTTTCCCTCCATACCAGGCAACATCCTGGTAAATCTCCTCTGCACCCGTTCCAAAGCCTCCACGTCCTTCCTATAATGCGGTGACCAGAACTGTACGCAATACTCCAAATGCGGCCGTACCAGAGTTCTGTACAGCTGCAACATGACCTCCCGACTCCGGAACTCAATCCCTCTACCAATAAAGGCCAACACTCCATAGGCCTTCTTCACCACCCTATCAACCTGGGTGGCAACTTTCAGGGATCTATG
This sequence comes from Scyliorhinus torazame, assembly GCF_047496885.1. Taxonomy (NCBI): domain Eukaryota; kingdom Metazoa; phylum Chordata; class Chondrichthyes; order Carcharhiniformes; family Scyliorhinidae; genus Scyliorhinus; species Scyliorhinus torazame. The sequence goes on from NW_027307774.1 coordinate 1,186,457, forward strand.
TACATGGACACCTAGATCCCTCTGCTCATCCACACTTTCAAGAACTTTTCCATTAGCCACATATTCCACATTTCTGTTTTTCCTTCCAAAGTGAATCACCTCACACTTCTCTACATTAAACTCCATTTGCCACCTCTCAGCCCAGCACTGCAGCTTATCTATATCCCTCTGTAACCTGCTACTTCCTTCCTCACTATCGACAACACCACCGACTTTAGTATCGTCTGCAAATTTACTCACCCACCCTTCTGCGCCTTCCTCTAGGTCATTGATAAAAATGACAAACAGCAACGGCCCCAGAACAGATCCTTGTGGTACTCCACTTGTGACAGAACTCCATTCTGAACATTTCCCATCAACCACCACCCTCTGTCTTCTTTCAGCTAGCGAATTTCTGATCCACATCTCTAAATCACCCTCAATCCCCAGCCTCCGTATTTTCTGCAATAGCCTACCGTGGGGAACCTTATCAAAGGCTTTGCTGAAATCCATATACACCACATCAACTGCTCTACCCTCGTCTACCTGTTCAGTCACCTTCTCAAAGAACTCGATAAGGTTTGTGAGGCATGACCTACCCTTCACAAAGCCATGCTGACTATCCCTGATCATATTATTCCTATCTAGATGATTATAAATCTTGTCTCTTATAATGCCCTCCAAGACTTTACCCACTACAGACGTGAGGCTCACCGGTCTATAGTTGCCGGGGTTGTCTCTGCTCCCCTTTTTGAACAAAGGGACCACATTTGCTATCCTCCAGTCCTCTGGCACTATTCCTGTATCCAATGATGACATAAAAATCAAAGCCAATGGTCCAGCAATCTCTTCCCTGGCCTCCCAGAGAATCCTAGGATAAATCCCATCAGGCCCCGGGGACTTTTCTATTTTCAGCCTGTCCAGAATTGCCAACACCTCTTCCCTACTTACCTCAATGCCATCTAATCTATTTACCTGGAGCTCAGCATTCTCCTCCACAACATTATCTTTTTCCTGAGTGAATACTGACGAAAAATATTCATTTAGTATCTCGCCTATCTCTTCAGACTCTACACACAACTTCCCATCCCTGTCCTTGACTGGTCCTACTCTGTCCCTAGTCATTCGCTTATTCCTGACATACCTATAGAAAGCTTTTGGGTTTTCCTTGATCCTTCCTGCCAAATACTTCTCATGTCCCCTCCTTGCTCGTCTTAGCTCTCTCTTTAGATCCTTCCTCGCTACCTTGTAACTATCCATCGCCCCAACTGAAACTTCACACCTCATCTTCACATAGGCCTCCTTCTTCCTCTTAACAAGAGATTCCACTTCTTTGGTAAACCACGGTTCCCTCGCTCGGCACCTTCCTCCCTGCCTGACCGGTACATACTTATCAAGAACACGCAATAGCTGATCCTTGAACAAGCTCCACTTATCCAGTGTGTCCAAAACTTGCAGCCTACTTCTCCACCTTATCCCCCCCAAGTCACGTCTAATGGCATCATAATTTCCCTTCCCCCAGCTATAACTCTTGCCCTGCGGTGTATACTTATCCCTTTCCATCCTTAACGTAAACGTCACCGAATTGTGGTCACTGTCCCCAAAGTGCTCACCTACCTCCAAATCCAACACCTGGCCTGGTTCATTACCCAAAACCAAATCCAATGTGGCCTCACCTCTTGTTGGCCTGTCAACAAACTGTGTCAGGAAACCCTCCTGCACACACTGAACAAAAAACGACCCATCTAATGTACTCGAACTATATCTTTTCCAGTCAATATTTGGAAAGTTAAAGTCTCCCATAATAACTACCCTGTTACTTTCGCTCATATCCAGGATCATCTTCGCCATCCTTTCCTCTACATCCCTAGAACTATTTGGAGGCCTATAGAAAACTCCCAACAGGGTGACCTCTCCTTTCCTGTTTCTAACCTCAGCCCATACTACCTCGGAAGATGAGTCCCCATCTAGCATCCTCTCCGCCACCGTAATACTGCTCTTGACTAGCAGCGCCACACCTCCCCCTCTTTTGCCTCCTTCCCTGAGTTTACTAAAACACCTAAACCCCGGAACCTGCAACATCCATTCCTGTCCCTGCTCTATCCACGTCTCCGAAATGGCCACAACATCGAAGTCCCAGGTACCAACCCATGCTGCCAGTTCCCCTACCTTATTTCGTATACTCCTGGCATTGAAGTAGACACACTTCAAACCACCTACCTGAACACTGGCCCCCTCCTGCGACGTCAAATCTGAGCTCCTGACCTCTATACTCTCATTCTCCCTTACCCTAAAACTACAATCCAGGTTCCCATGCCCCTGCTGCATTAGTTTAAACCCCCCCAAAGAGCACTAACAAATCTCCCCCCCAGGATATTTGTGCCCCGCAGGTTCAGATGTAGACCATCCTGTCTGTAGAGGTCCCACCTTCCCCAGAAAGCGCCCCAGTTATCCAGAAATCTGAATCCCTCCCGCCTGCACCATCCCTGTAGCCACGTGTTTAATTGCTCTCTCTCCCTATTCCTCATCTCACTATCACGTGGCACGGGCAACAACCCAGAGATAACAACTCTGTTTGTTCTAGTTCTGAGCTTCCATCCTAGCTCCCTGAAAGCCTGCCTGACATCCTTGTCCCCTTTCCTACCTATGTCGTTGGTGCCAATGTGGACCACGACTTGGGGCTACTCCCCCTCCCCCCTAAGGACCCGGAAAACACGATCCGAGACATCACGTACCCTTGCACCTGGGAGGCAACATACCAAACGTGAGTCTCTCACGCTCCCACAAAATCTCCTATCTGTGCCCCTGACTATAGAGTCCCCAATTACTAATGCTCTGCTCCTCTCCCCCCTTCCCTTCTGAGCAACAGGGACAGACTCTGTGCCAGAGGTCTGTACCCCATGGCTTACCCCTGGTAAGTCGTCCCCCCCACAAGTATCCAAAGCGGTATACTTGTTTCTCAGGGGAACGACCGCAGGGGATCCCTGCACTCACTGTTTTTCCCCGTCCCTCTTACAGTTACCCATCTATCTCCAATCTTTGGTGTAACTAATTCCCTGAAGCTGCTATCTATGACCCCCTCTGCCTCCCGAATGATCCGAAGTTCTTCCAACTCCAGCTCCAGTTCCCTAACTCGGTCTTGGAGGAGCTGGAGATGGCAGCACTTCCTGCAGGTAAAATCAGCAGGGACACTAACGGCATCCCTCACCTCAAACATCCTGCAGGAGGAACATTGCACTCCCTTCCCTGCCATTCCTCTAACTTTCTACCAAGATCTGGCTAACAACTAAATTTAAAAAAAAATTTTTATATATAAAAAAAAAATAAAGAATAAAAATTATTAATAACAATAATAAAATATGGTACTTACCTCACACCAAAGGGTTTTATTATTAGGTTAGAGGAGGAGGGCGGGTGGGAGACACTACACGTGTAGTGTCTCGGGTTTCCTCTCCACCAGAATTTATTGGTGAGGGTCTTCCCAGACGTCCGCGGGTCGACTTCCTTCATTATTCAGTGTAGGGCCCTGTTTCATTGTACAGTCTTTAATGTCGGGCTCTTTTTAATTTTGCCTTATTTACTGTAGGTCACTGTTTCATTGTACTGTATTTAATGCCGGGCTGTGTTTAATTTTACATTGTTCAGTGTAGGGCACTGATTCATTGTACCGTATTTAATGTCGGGCTCTGTTTAAGTTTACATTGTTCAGTGTAGGGCACTGATTCATTGTACTGTATTTAATGTCGGGCTGTGTTTAATTTTACCTTGTTCAATGTTGGGCACTGATTCATTGTACCGTGTTTAATGTCGGGCTGTGTTTAAATTTACATTGTTCAGTGGAGGGCACTGTTTCATTGTACTGTATTTAATGTCGGGCTCTGTTTAATTTTGCCTTGTTTACTGTAGGTCACTGTTTCATTGTACTGTATTTAATGTCGGGCTCTGTTTAATTTTACCTTGTTCAGTGTAGGGCACTGTTTCATTGTACCGTATTTAATGTCGGGCTCTGTTTAATTTTACCTTGTTCAGTGTAGGGCACTGTTTCATTTTACCGTGTTTAATGTCGGGCTGTGTTTATGTTTACATTGTTCACTGTAGGTCACTGTTTCATTGCACCGTATTTAATGTCGGGCTGTGTTTAATTTTACATTGTTCAGTGTAGTGCACTGTTTCATTCTACCGTATTTAATGTCGGGCTCTGTTTAATTTTACCTTGTTGCTTGTAGGGCACTGTTTCATTTTACTGTATTTAATGTCGGGCTGTGTTTAATTTTACATTGTTCAGTGTAGGGCACTGATTCATTGTACCGTATTTAATGTCGGGCTCTGTTTAATTTTACATTGTTCACTGTAGGGCACTGTTTCATTGTACCGTATTTAATGTCGGGCTCTGTTTTATTTTACATTGTTCACATTAGGGCCCTGTTTCATTGTACTGTATTTAATGTCGGGCTCTGTTTAATTTTACGTTGTTCACTGTAGGGCACTGTTTCATTGTACCGTATTTAATGTCTAGCTCTGTTTAATTTTACATTGTTGCTGGTAGGGCACTGATTCATTGTACCGTATTTAATGTCGGGCTGTGTTTAATTTTACATTGTTCACTGTAGGGCACTGTTTCATTGTACCGGATTTAATGTCGGGCTTTGTTTAATTTTACCTTGTTCACTGTAGGGCACTGTTTCATTGTACCGTATTTAATGTCGGGCTGTGTTTAATTTTACCTTGCTCAGTGGAGGGCACTGTTACATTGTACTGTATTTAATGTCGTGCTCTGTTTAATTTTACATTGTTCACTGTAGGGCACTGTTTCATTGTACCGTATTTAATGTCGGGCTATGTTTAATTTTACATTGTTCACTGTAGGTCACTGTTTCATTGTACTGTATTTAATGTCGGGCTGTGTTTAATTTTACCTTGCTCAGTGTAGGGCACTGTTACATTGTACTGTATTTAATGTCGTTCTCTGTTTAATTATACATTGTTCACTGTAGGGCACTGTTTCATTGTACCGTATTTAATGTCGGGCTATGTTTAATTTTACATTGTTCAGTGTAGGGCACTGTTTCATTGTACCGTATTTAATGTCGGGCTGTGTTTAACTTTACATTGTTCACTGTAGGGCACTGTTTCACTGTACCGTATTTAATGTCGGGCTCTGTTTAATTTTACCTTGTTCAGTGTAGGGCACTGTTTCATTGTACCGTATTTAATGTTGGGTGTGTTTAATTGTACATTGTTCACTGTAGGGCACTGTTTCATTGTACCGTATTTAATGTCGGGCTGTGTTTAATTTTACCTTGCTCAGTGGAGGGCACTGTTACATTGTACTGTATTTAATGTCGTGCTCTGTTTAATTTTACATTGTTCACTGTAGGGCACTGTTTCATTGTACCGTATTTAATGTCGGGCTATGTTTAATTTTACATTGTTCACGGTAGGTCACTGTTTCATTGTACTGTATTTAATGTCGGGCTGTGTTTAATTTTACCTTGTTCAGTGAAGGGCACTGTTTCATTTTACCGTATTTAATGTCGGGCTGTGTTTAATTTTACCTTGTTCAGTGTAGGGCACTGTTTCACTGTACCGTATTTAATGTTGGGCTGTGTTTAATTGTACATTGTTCACTGTAGGGCACTGTTTCATTGTACCGTATTTAATGTTGGGTGTGTTTAATTGTACATTGTTCACTGTAGGGCACTGTTTCATTGTACCGTATTTAATGTCGGGCTGTGTTTAATTTTACCTTGCTCAGTGGAGGGCACTGTTACATTGTACTGTATTTAATGTCGTGCTCTGTTTAATTTTACATTGTTCACTGTAGGGCACTGTTTCATTGTACCGTATTTAATGTCGGGCTATGTTTAATTTTACATTGTTCACGGTAGGTCACTGTTTCATTGTACTGTATTTAATGTCGGGCTGTGTTTAATTTTACCTTGCTCAGTGTAGGGCACTGTTACATTGTACTGTATTTAATGTCGTTCTCTGTTTAATTTTACATTGTTCACTGTAGGGCACTGTTTCATTGTACCGTATTTAATGTCGGGCTATGTTTAATTTTACATTGTTCAGTGTAGGGCACTGTTTCATTGTACCGTATTTAATGTCGGGCTCTGTTTAATTTTACCTTGTTCAGTCTAGGGCACTGTTTCATTGTACTGTATTTAATGCCGGGCTGTGTTTAATTTTACCTTGTTCAGTGTAGGGCACTGTTTCATTTTACCGTATTTAATGTCGGACTGTGTTTAACTTTACATTGTTCACTGTAGGGCATTGTTTCATTGTGCTGTATTTAATGTTGGGCTGTGTTTAATTTTACCTTGTTCACTGTCGGGCAATGTTTCATTGTCCCGTATTTAATGTCGGGCTCTGTTTAATTTTACATTATTCAGTGTAGGGCCCTGTTTCATTGTACTGTATTTAATGTCGTTCTCTGTTTAATTTTACATTGTTCACTGTAGGGCACTGTTTCATTGTACCGTATTTAATGTCGGGCTATGTTTAATTTTACATTGTTCAGTGTAGGGCACTGTTTCATTGTACCGTATTTAATGTCGGGCTCTGTTTAATTTTACCTTGTTCAGTCTAGGGCACTGTTTCATTGTACTGTATTTAATGTCGGGCTGTGTTTAATTTTACCTTGTTCAGTGTAGGGCACTGTTTCATTTTACCGTATTTAATGTCGGACTGTGTTTAACTTTACATTGTTCACTGTAGGGCATTGTTTCATTGTGCTGTATTTAATGTTGGGCTGTGTTTAATTTTACCTTGTTCACTGTCGGGCAATGTTTCATTGTCCCGTATTTAATGTCGGGCTCTGTTTAATTTTACATTATTCAGTGTAGGGCCCTGTTTCATTGTACAGTCTTTAATGTCGGGCTCTGTTTAATTTTACATTGTTCACTGTAGGGCACTGTTTCATTGTACCGTATTTAATGTCGGGCTATGTTTAATTTTACATTGTTCACTGTAGGTCACTGTTTCATTGTACTGTATTTAATGTCGGGCTGTGTTTAATTTTACCTTGCTCAGTGTAGGGCACTGTTACATTGTACTGTATTTAATGTCGTTCTCTGTTTAATTATACATTGTTCACTGTAGGGCACTGTTTCATTGTACCGTATTTAATGTCGGGCTATGTTTAATTTTACATTGTTCAGTGTAGGGCACTGTTTCATTGTACCGTATTTAATGTCGGGCTCTGTTTAATTTTACCTTGTTCAGTCTAGGGCACTGTTTCATTGTACTGTATTTAATGTCGGGCTGTGTTTAATTTTACCTTGTTCAGTGTAGGGCACTGTTTCATTTTACCGTATTTAATGTCGGGCTGTGTTTAACTTTACATTGTTCACTGTAGGGCACTGTTTCACTGTACCGTATTTAATGTCGGGCTCTGTTTAATTTTACCTTGTTCAGTGTAGGGCACTGTTTCATTGTACCGTATTTAATGTCGGGCTGTGTTTAATTTTACATTGTTCCGTGTAGGGCACTGTTTCATTGTAACGTATTTAATGTCGGGCTGTGTTTAATTTTACCTTGTTCAGTGTAGGGCACTGTTTCACTGTACCGTATTTAATGTTGGGCTGTGTTTAATTGTACATTGTTCACTGTAGGGCACTGTTTCATTGTACCGTATTTAATGTTGGGTGTGTTTAATTGTACATTGTTCACTGTAGGGCACTGTTTCATTGTACCGTATTTAATGTCGGGCTGTGTTTAATTTAACTTGCTCAGTGGAGGGCACTGTTACATTGTACTGTATTTAATGTCGTGCTCTGTTTAATTTTACATTGTTCACTGTAGGGCACTGTTTCATTGTACCGTATTTAATGTCGGGCTATGTTTAATTTTACATTGTTCACGGTAGGTCACTGTTTCATTGTACTGTATTTAATGTCGGGCTGTGTTTAATTTTACCTTGCTCAGTGTAGGGCACTGTTACATTGTACTGTATTTAATGTCGTTCTCTGTTTAATTTTACATTGTTCACTGTAGGGCACTGTTTCATTGTACCGTATTTAATGTCGGGCTATGTTTAATTTTACATTGTTCAGTGTAGGGCACTGTTTCATTGTACCGTATTTAATGTCGGGCTCTGTTTAATTTTAGCTTGTTCAGTCTAGGGCACTGTTTCATTGTACTGTATTTAATGTCGGGCTGTGTTTAATTTTACCTTGTTCAGTGTAGGGCACTGTTTCATTTTACCGTATTTAATGTCGGACTGTGTTTAACTTTACATTGTTCACTGTAGGGCATTGTTTCATTGTGCTGTATTTAATGTTGGGCTGTGTTTAATTTTACCTTGTTCACTGTCGGGCAATGTTTCATTGTCCCGTATTTAATGTCGGGCTCTGTTTAATTTTACATTATTCAGTGTAGGGCCCTGTTTCATTGTACAGTCTTTAATGTCGGGCTCTGTTTAATTTTGCCTTGTTTACTGTAGGTCACTGTTTCATTGTACTGTATTTAATGCCGGGCTGTGTTTAATTTTACATTGTTCAGTGTAGGGCACTGATTCATTGTACCGTATTTAATGTCGGGCTGTGTTTAATTTTACCTTGTTCAGTGTTGGGCACTGTTTCATTGTCCCGTATTTAATGTCGGGCTCTGTTTAATTTTACATTATTCAGTGTAGGGCACTGTTTCATTGTACTGTCTTTAATGTCGGGCTCTGTATAATTTTGACTTGTTTACTGTAGGTCACTGGTTCATTGTACTGTATTTAATGCCGGGCTGTGTTTAATTTTACATTGTTCAGTGTAGGGCACTGATTCATTGTACCGTATTTAATGTCGGGCTGTGTTTAAATTTACATTGTTCAGTGGAGGGCACTGTTTCATTGTACTGTCTTTAATGTCGGGCTCTGTATAATTTTGACTTGTTTACTGTAGGTCACTGGTTCATTGTACTGTATTTAATGCCGGGCTGTGTTTAATTTTACATTGTTCAGTGTAGGGCACTGATTCATTGTACCGTATTTAATGTCGGGCTGTGTTTAAATTTACATTGCTCAGTGTAGGGCACTGTTTCATTGTACCGTATTTAATGTCGGGCTCTGTTTAATTTTACCTTGTTCAGTGTAGGGCACTGTTTCATTTTACCGTATTTAATGTCGGGCTGTGTTTATGTTTACATTGTTCACTGTAGGTCACTGTTTCATTGCACCTTATTTAATGTCGGGCTGTGTTTAATTTTACATTGTTCAGTGTAGTGCACTGTTTCATTCTACCGTATTTAATGTCGGGCTCTGTTTAATTTTACCTTGTTGCTTGTAGGGCACTGTTTCATTTTACTGTATTTAATGTCGGGCTGTGTTTAATTTTACATTGTTCAGTGTAGGGCACTGATTCATTGTACTGTATTTAATGTCGGGTTCTGTTTAATTTTACATTGTTCACTGTAGGACACTGTTTCATTGTACCGTATTTAATGTCGGGCTCTGTTTAATTTTACATTGTTCACATTAGGGCACTGTTTCATTGTACCGTATTTAATGTCGGGCTCTGTTTAATTTTACCTTGTTCAGTGTAGGGCACTGTTGCATTGTACCGTATTTAATGTCGTGCTGTGTTTAATTTTACATTGTTCCGTGTAGGGCACTGTTTCATTGTAACGTATTTAATGTCGGGCTGTGTTTAATTTTACCTTGTTCAGTGTAGGGCACTGTTTCACTGTACCGTATTTAATGTTGGGCTGTGTTTAATTGTACATTGTTCACTGTAGGGCACTGTTTCATTGTACTGTATTTAATGTCGGGCTCTGTTTAATTTTACCTTGTTCAGTGTAGGGCACTGTTTCATTGTACCGTATTTAATGTCGGGCTGTGTTTAATTTTACATTGTTCAGTGTAGGGCACTGTTTCATTGTAACGTATTTAATGTCGGGCTGTGTTTAATTTTACATTGTTCAGTGTAGGGCACTGTTTCATTGTAACGTATTTAATGTCGGGCTGTGTTTAATTTTACCTTGTTCAGTGTAGGGCACTGTTTCACTGTACCGTATTTAATGTTGGGCTGTGTTTAATTGTACATTGTTCACTGTAGGGCACTGTTTCATTGTACCGTATTTGATGTTGGGCTGTGTTTAATTGTACATTGTTCACTGTAGGGCACTGTTTCATTGTACCGTATTTAATGTCGGGCTGTGTTTAATTTTACCTTGCTCAGTGGAGGGCACTGTTACATTGTACTGTATTTAATGTCGTGCTCTGTTTAATTTTACATTGTTCACTGTAGGGCACTGTTTCATTGTACCGTATTTAATGTCGGGCTATGTTTAATTTTACATTGTTCACTGTAGGTCACTGTTTCATTGTACAGTATTTAATGTCGGGCTGTGTTTAATTTTACCTTGCTCAGTGTAGGGCACTGTTACATTGTACTGTATTTAATGTCGTTCTCTGTTTAATTTTACATTGTTCACTGTAGGGCACTGTTTCATTGTACCGTATTTAATGTCGGGCTATGTTTAATTTTACATTGTTCAGTGTAGGGCACTGTTTCATTGTACCGTATTTAATGTCGGGCTCTGTTTAATTTTACCTTGTTCAGTCTAGGGCACTGTTTCATTGTACTGTATTTAATGTCGGGCTGTGTTTAATTTTACCTTGTTCAGTGTAGGGCACTGTTTCATTTTACCGTATTTAATGTCGGGCTGTGTTTAACTTTACATTGTTCACTGTAGGGCATTGTTTCATTGTGCTGTATTTAATGTTGGGCTCTGTTTAATTTTACCTTGTTCACTGTCGGGCAATGTTTCATTGTCCCGTATTTAATGTCGGGCTCTGTTTAATTTTACATTATTCAGTGTAGGGCCCTTTTTCATTGTACAGTCTTTAATGTCGGGCTCTTTTTAATTTTGCCTTGTTTACTGTAGGTCACTGTTTCATTGTACTGTATTTAATGCCGGGCTGTGTTTAATTTTACATTGTTCAGTGTAGGGCACTGATTCATTGTACCGTATTTAATGTCGGGCTCTGTTTAATTTTGCCTTGTTCAGTGTAGGGCACTGTTTCATTTTACCGTATTTAATGTCGGGCTGTGTTTATGTTTACATTGTTCACTGTCAGTCACTGTTTCATTGCACCGTATTTAATGTCGGGCTCTGTTTAATTTTACATTGTTCACTGTAGGGCACTGTTTCATTGTACCGTATTTAATGTCGGGCTCTGTTTTATTTTACATTGTTCACATTAGGGCCCTGTTTCATTGTACTGTATTTAATGTCGGGCTCTGTTTAATTTTACGTTGTTCACTGTAGGGCACTGTTTCATTGTACCGTATTTAATGTCGTTCTCTGTTTAATTTTACATTGTTCACTGTAGGGCACTGTTCCATTGTACCGTATTTCATGTCGGACTATGTTTAATTTTACATTGCTCAGTGTAGGGCACTGTTTCAGTGTTCCGTATTTAATGTCGTGCTCTGTTTAATTTTACCTTGCTCAGTGGAGGACACTGTTACATTGTACTGTATTTAATGTCGTTCTCTGTTTAATTTTACATTGTTCACTGTAGGGCACTGTTCCATTGTACCGTATTTCATGTCGGACTATGTTTAATTTTACATTGCTCAGTGTAGGGCACTGTTTCAGTGTTCCGTATTTAATGTCGTGCTCTGTTTAATTTTACCTTGCTCAGTGGAGGGCACTGTTACATTGTACTGTATTTAATGTCGTGCTCTGTTTAATTTTACCTTGTTCACTGTAGGTCACTGTTTCATTGTACCGTATTTAATGTCGGGCTCTGTTTAATTTTACATTATTCAGTGTAGGGCACTGTTTCATTGTACAGTCTTTAATGTCGGGCTCTGTTTAATTTTACATTGTTCAGTGTAGGGCACTGATTCATTGTACCGTATTTAATGTCGGGCTGTGTTTAATTTTACCTTGTTCAGTGTAGGGCACTGTTTCATTGTACCGTATTTAATGTCGGGCTGTGTTTAATTGTACATTGTTCACTGTAGGGCACTGTTTCATTGTACTGTATTTAATGTCGTGCTCTGTTTAATTTTACATTGTTCACTGTAGGGCACTGTTTCATTGTACCGTATTTAATGTTGGGCTCTGTCTAATTTTACCTTGTTCACTGTCGGGCACTGTTTCGTTGTCCCGTATTTAATGTCGGGCTCTGTTTAATTTTACCTTGTTTAGTGTAGGGCAGTGTTTCATTTTACCGTATTTAATGTCGGGCTGTGTTTAACTTTACATTGTTCACTGTAGGGCATTGTTTCATTGTGCTGTATTTAATGTTGGGCTCTGTTTAATTTTACATTGTTCACTGTTGGGCACTGTTTCATTGTCCCGTATTTAATGTCGGGCTCTGTTTAATTTTACATTATTCAGTGTAGGGCACTGTTTCATTGTACTGTCTTTAATGTCGGGCTCTGTTTAATTTTGCCTTGTTTACTGTAGGTCACTGTTTCATTGGACTGTATTTAATGCCGGGCTGTGTTTAATTTTGCATTGTTCAGTGTAGGGCACTGTTTTATTGTACTGTATTTAATGTCGGGCTGTGTTTAATTGTACATTGTTCACTGTAGGGCACTGTTTCATTGAACTGTATTTAATGTCGGGCTCTGTTTAATTTTACCTTGTTCAGTGTAGGGCACTGTTTCATTGTACCGTATTTAATGTCGGGCTCTGTTTAATTTTACCTTGTTCAGTGTAGGGCACTGTTTCATTGTACCGTATTTAATGTCGGGCTGTGTTTAATTTTACATTGTTCCGTGTAGGGCACTGTTTCATTGTAACGTATTTAATGTCGGGCTGTGTTTAATTTTACCTTGTTCAGTGTAGGGCACTGTTTCACTGTACCGTATTTAATGTTGGGCTGTGTTTAATTGTACATTGTTCACTGTAGGGCAATGTTTCATTGTACTGTATTTAATGTCGGGCTCTGTTTAATTTTACCTTGTTCAGTGTAGGGCACTGTTTCATTGTACCGTATTTAATGTCGGGCTGTGTTTAATTTTACATTGTTCAGTGTAGGGCACTGTTTCATTGTAACGTATTTAATGTCGGGCTGTGTTTAATTTTACCTTGTTCAGTGTAGGGCACTGTTTCACTGTACCGTATTTAATGTTGGGCTGTGTTTAATTGTACATTGTTCACTTTAGGGCACTGTTTCATTGTACCGTATTTAATGTTGGGCTGTGTTTAATTGTACATTGTTCACTGTAGGGCACTGTTTCATTGTACCGTATTTAATGTCGGGCTGTGTTTAATTTTACCTTGCTCAGTGGAGGGCACTGTTACATTGTACTGTATTTAATGTCGTGCTCTGTTTAATTTTACATTGTTCACTGTAGGGCACTGTTTCATTGTACCGTATTTAACATCGGGCTCTGTTTAATTTTACATTATTCAGTGTAGGGCCCTGTTTCATTGTACAGTCTTTAATGTCGGGCTCTGTTTAATTTTGCCTTGTTTACTGTAGGTCACTGTTTCATTGTACTGTATTTAATGCCGGGCTGTGTTTAATTTTACCTTGTTCAGTGTAGGGCACTGTTTCACTGTACCGTATTTAATGTTGGGCTGTGTTTAATTGTACATTGTTCACTGTAGGGCACTGTTTCATTGTACCGTATTTAATGTTGGGCTGTGTTTAATTGTACATTGTTCACTGTAGGGCACTGTTTCATTGTACCGTATTTAATGTCGGGCTGTGTTTAATTTTACCTTGCTCAGTGGAGGGCACTGTTACATTGTACTGTATTTAATGTCGGGCTGTGTTTAATTGTACATTGTTCACTGTAGGGCACTGTTTCATTGAACTGTATTTAATGTCGGGCTCTGTTTAATTTTACCTTGTTCAGTGTAGGGCACTGTTTCATTGTACCGTATTTAATGTCGGGCTCTGTTTAATTTTACCTTGTTCAGTGTAGGGCACTGTTTCATTGTACCGTATTTAATGTCGGGCTGTGTTTAATTTTACATTGTTCCGTGTAGGGCACTGTTTCATTGTAACGTATTTAATGTCGGGCTGTGTTTAATTTTACCTTGTTCAGTGTAGGGCACTGTTTCACTGTACCGTATTTAATGTTGGGCTGTGTTTAATTGTACATTGTTCACTGTAGGGCAATGTTTCATTGTACTGTATTTAATGTCGGGCTCTGTTTAATTTTACCTTGTTCAGTGTAGGGCACTGTTTCATTGTACCGTATTTAATGTCGGGCTGTGTTTAATTTTACATTGTTCAGTGTAGGGCACTGTTTCATTGTAACGTATTTAATGTCGGGCTGTGTTTAATTTTACCTTGTTCAGTGTAGGGCACTGTTTCACTGTACCGTATTTAATGTTGGGCTGTGTTTAATTGTACATTGTTCACTTTAGGGCACTGTTTCATTGTACCGTATTTAATGTTGGGCTGTGTTTAATTGTACATTGTTCACTGTAGGGCACTGTTTCATTGTACCGTATTTAATGTCGGGCTGTGTTTAATTTTACCTTGCTCAGTGGAGGGCACTGTTACATTGTACTGTATTTAATGTCGTGCTCTGTTTAATTTTACATTGTTCACTGTAGGGCACTGTTTCATTGTACCGTATTTAACATCGGGCTCTGTTTAATTTTACATTATTCAGTGTAGGGCCCTGTTTCATTGTACAGTCTTTAATGTCGGGCTCTGTTTAATTTTGCCTTGTTTACTGTAGGTCACTGTTTCATTGTACTGTATTTAATGCCGGGCTGTGTTTAATTTTACCTTGTTCAGTGTAGGGCACTGTTTCACTGTACCGTATTTAATGTTGGGCTGTGTTTAATTGTACATTGTTCACTGTAGGGCACTGTTTCATTGTACCGTATTTAATGTTGGGCTGTGTTTAATTGTACATTGTTCACTGTAGGGCACTGTTTCATTGTACCGTATTTAATGTCGGGCTGTGTTTAATTTTACCTTGCTCAGTGGAGGGCACTGTTACATTGTACTGTATTTAATGTCGTGCTCTGTTTAATTTTACATTGTTCACTGTAGGGCACTGTTTCATTGTACCGTATTTAACATCGGGCTCTGTTTAATTTTACATTATTCAGTGTAGGGCCCTGTTTCATTGTACAGTCTTTAATGTCGGGCTCTGTTTAATTTTGCCTTGTTTACTGTAGGTCACTGTTTCATTGTACTGTATTTAATGCCGGGCTGTGTTTAATTTTACATTGTTCAGTGTAGGGCACTGATTCATTGTACCGTATTTAATGTCGGGCTGTGTTTAATTTTACCTTGTTCAGTGTTGGGCACTGTTTCATTGTCCCGTATTTAATGTCGGGCTCTGTTTAATTTTACATTATTCAGTGTAGGGCACTGTTTCATTGTACTGTCTTTAATGTCGGGCTCTGTATAATTTTGCCTTGTTTACTGTAGGTCACTGGTTCATTGCACTGTATTTAATGCCGGGCTGTGTTTAATTTTACATTGTTCAGTGTAGGGCACTGATTCATTGTACCGTATTTAATGTCGGGCTGTGTTTAAATTTACATTGTTCAGTGGAGGGCACTGTTTCATTGTACTGAATTTAATGTCGGGCTCTGTTTAATGTTACATTGTTCAGTGTAGGTCACTGTTTCATTGTACTGTATTTAATGTCGGGCTCTGTTTAATTTTACCTTGTTCAGTGTAGGGCACTGTTTCATTGTACCGTATTTAATGTCGGGCTCTGTTTAATTTTACCTTGTTCAGTGTAGGGCACTGATTCATTTTACCGTATTTAATGTCGGGCTGTGTTTAATTTTACATTGTTCAGTGTAGGGCACTGTTTCATTTTACCGTATTTAATGTCGGGCTGTGTTTATGTTTACATTGTTCACTGTAGGTCACTGTTTCATTGCACCTTATTTAATGTCGGGCTGTGTTTAATTTTACATTGTTCAGTGTAGTGCACTGTTTCATTCTACCGTATTTAATGTCGGGCTCTGTTTAATTTTACCTTGTTGCTTGTAGGGCACTGTTTCATTTTACTGTATTTAATGTCGGGCTGTGTTTAATTTTACATTGTTCAGTGTAGGGCACTGATTCATTGTACCGTATTTAATGTCGGGCTCTGTTTAATTTTACATTGTTCACTGTAGGGCACTGTTTCATTGTCCCGTATTTAATGTCGGGCTGTGTTTTATTTTACATTGTTCACATTAGGGCCCTGTTTCATTGTACTGTATTTAATGTCGGGCTCTGTTAAATTTTACGTTGTTCACTGTAGGGCACTGTTTCATTGTACCGTATTTAATGTCGGGCTCTGTTTTATTTTACATTGTTCACATTAGGGCCCTGTTTCATTGTACTGTATTTAATGTCGGGCTCTGTTAAATTTTACGTTGTTCACTGTAGGGCACTGTTTCATTGTACCGTATTTAATGTCTAGCTCTGTTTAATTTTACATTGTTGCTGGTAGGGCACTGATTCATTGTACCGTATTTAATGTCGGGCTGTGTTTAATTTTACATTGTTCACTGTAGGGCACTGTTTCATTGTACTGTATTTAATGTCGGGCTCTGTTTAATTTTACCTTGTTCAGTGTAGGGCAGTGTTTCATTGTACCGTATTTAATGTCGGGCTATGTTTAATTTTACCTTGTTCAGTGTAGGGCACTGTTTCATTGTACCGTATTTAATGTCGGGCTCTGTTTAATTTTACCTTGTTCAGTGTAGGGCACTGTTTCATTGTACCGTATTTACTGTCGGGCTGTGTTTAATTGTACACTGTTCACTGTAGGGCACTGTTTCATTGTACCGTATTTAATGTCGGGCTCTGTTTAATTTTACCTTGTTCAGTGTAGGGCACTGTTTCATTGTACCGTATTTAATGTCGGGCTTGTTTAATTTTACCTTGTTCAGTGTAGGGCACGGTTTCATTGTACCGTATTTAATGTCGGGCTGTGTTTAATTTTACATTGTTCAGTGTAGGGCACTGTTTCATTGTAACGTATTTAATGTCGGGCTGTGTTTAATTTTACCTTGTTCAGTGTAGGGCACTGTTTCACTGTACCGTATTTAATGTTCAGCTGTGTTTAATTGTACATTGTTCACTGTAGGGCACTGTTTCATTGTACTGTATTTAATGTCGGGCTCTGTTTAATTTTACCTTGTTCGGTGTAGGGCACTGTTTCATTGTACCGTATTTAATGTCGGGCTGTGTTTAATTTTACATTGTTCAGTGTAGGGCACTGTTTCATTGTAACGTATTTAATGTCGGGCTGTGTTTAATTTTACCTTGTTCAGTGTAGGGCACTGTTTCACTGTTTAGTATTTAATGTTGGGCTGTGTTTAATTGTACATTATTCACTGTAGGGCACTGTTTCATTGTACCGTATTTAATGTTGGGCTGTGTTTAATTGTACATTGTTCACTGTCGGGCATTGTTTCATTGTACCTTATTTAATGTCGGGCTGTGTTTAATTTTACCTTGCTCAGTGGAGGACACTGTTACATTGTACTGTATTTAATGTCGTGCTCTGTTTAATTTTACATTGTTCACTGTAGGGCACTGTTTCATTGTACCGTATTTAATGTCGGGCTATGTTTAATTTTACATTGTTCACTGTAGGTCACTGTTTCATTGTACCGTATTTAATGTCGGGCTGTGTTTAATTTTACCTTGCTCAGTGGAGGACACTGTTACATTGTACTGTATTTAATGTCGTGCTCTGTTTAATTTTACATTGTTCACTGTAGGGCACTGTTTCATTGTACCGTATTTAATGTCGGGCTATGTTTAATTTTACATTGTTCACTGTAGGTCACTGTTTCATTGTAGTGTATTTAATGTCGGGCTGTGTTTAATTTTACCTTGTTCAGTGTAGGGCACTGTTTCACTGTACCGTATTTAATGTTGAGCTGTGTTTAATTGTACATTGTTCACTGTAGGGCACTGTTTCATTGTACTGTATTTAATGTCGGGCTCTGATTAATTTTACCTTGTTCGGTGTAGGGCACTGTTTCATTGTACCGTATTTAATGTCGGGCTGTGTTTAATTTTACATTGTTCAGTGTAGGGCACTGTTTCATTGTAACGTATTTAATGTCGGGCTGTGTTTAATTTTACCTTGTTCAGTGTAGGGCACTGTTTCACTGTTTAGTATTTAATGTTGGGCTGTGTTTAATTGTACATTATTCACTGTAGGGCACTGTTTCATTGTACCGTATTTAATGTTGGGCTGTGTTTAATTGTACATTGTTCACTGTCGGGCATTGTTTCATTGTACCGTATTTAATGTCGGGCTGTGTGTAATTTTACCTTGCTCAGTGGAGGACACTGTTACATTGTACTGTATTTAATGTCGTGCTCTGTTTAATTTTACATTGTTCACTGTAGGGCACTGTTTCATTGTACCGTATTTAATGTCGGGCTATGTTTAATTTTACATTGTTCACTGTAGGGCACTGTTTCATTGTACTGTATTTAATGTCGGGCTATGTTTAATTTTACATTGTTCACTGTAGGTCACTGTTTCATTGTACTGTATTTAATGTCGTGCTGTGTTTAATTTTACCTTGCTCAGTGTAGGGCACTGTTACATTGTACTGTATTTAATGTCGTTCTCTGTTTAATTTTACATTGTTCACTGTCGGGCACTCTTTCATTGTCCCGTATTTAATGTCGGGCTCTGTTTAATTTTACATTATTCAGTGTAGGGCACTGTTTCATTGTACAGTCTTTAATGTCGGGCTCTGTTTAATTTTACATTGTTCAGTGTAGGGCACTGATTCATTGTACCGTATTTAATGTCGGGCTGTGTTTAATTTTACCTTGTTCAGTGTAGGGCACTTTTTCATTGTACCGTATTTAATGTCGGGCTGTGTGTAATTGTACATTGTTCACTGTAGGGCACTGTTTCATTGTACTGTATTTAATGTCGGGCTCTGTTTAATTTTACCTTGTTCAGTGTAGGGCACTGTTTCATTGTACCGTATTTAATGTCGGGCTATGTTTAATTTTACCTTGTTCAGTGTAGGGCACTGTTTCATTGTACCGTATTTAATGTCGGGCTCTGTTTAATTTTACCTTGTTCAGTGTAGGGCACTGTTTCATTGTACCGTATTTACTGTCGGGCTGTGTTTAATTGTACACTGTTCACTGTAGGGCACTGTTTCATTGTACCGTATTTAATGTCGGGCTCTGTTTAATTTTACCTTGTTCAGTGTAGGGCACTGTTTCATTGTACCGTATTTAATGTCGGGCTTGTTTAATTTTACCTTGTTCAGTGTAGGGCACGGTTTCATTGTACCGTATTTAATGTCGGGCTGTGTTTAATTTTACATTGTTCAGTGTAGGGCACTGTTTCATTGTAACGTATTTAATGTCGGGCTGTGTTTAATTTTACCTTGTTCAGTGTAGGGCACTGTTTCACTGTACCGTATTTAATGTTCAGCTGTGTTTAATTGTACATTGTTCACTGTAGGGCACTGTTTCATTGTACTGTATTTAATGTCGGGCTCTGTTTAATTTTACCTTGTTCGGTGTAGGGCACTGTTTCATTGTACCGTATTTAATGTCGGGCTGTGTTTAATTTTACATTGTTCAGTGTAGGGCACTGTTTCATTGTAACGTATTTAATGTCGGGCTGTGTTTAATTTTACCTTGTTCAGTGTAGGGCACTGTTTCACTGTTTAGTATTTAATGTTGGGCTGTGTTTAATTGTACATTATTCACTGTAGGGCACTGTTTCATTGTACCGTATTTAATGTTGGGCTGTGTTTAATTGTACATTGTTCACTGTCGGGCATTGTTTCATTGTACCTTATTTAATGTCGGGCTGTGTTTAATTTTACCTTGCTCAGTGGAGGACACTGTTACATTGTACTGTATTTAATGTCGTGCTCTGTTTAATTTTACATTGTTCACTGTAGGGCACTGTTTCATTGTACCGTATTTAATGTCGGGCTATGTTTAATTTTACATTGTTCACTGTAGGTCACTGTTTCATTGTACCGTATTTAATGTCGGGCTGTGTTTAATTTTACCTTGCTCAGTGGAGGACACTGTTACATTGTACTGTATTTAATGTCGTGCTCTGTTTAATTTTACATTGTTCACTGTAGGGCACTGTTTCATTGTACCGTATTTAATGTCGGGCTATGTTTAATTTTACATTGTTCACTGTAGGTCACTGTTTCATTGTAGTGTATTTAATGTCGGGCTGTGTTTAATTTTACCTTGTTCAGTGTAGGGCACTGTTTCACTGTACCGTATTTAATGTTGAGCTGTGTTTAATTGTACATTGTTCACTGTAGGGCACTGTTTCATTGTACTGTATTTAATGTCGGGCTCTGATTAATTTTACCTTGTTCGGTGTAGGGCACTGTTTCATTGTACCGTATTTAATGTCGGGCTGTGTTTAATTTTACATTGTTCAGTGTAGGGCACTGTTTCATTGTAACGTATTTAATGTCGGGCTGTGTTTAATTTTACCTTGTTCAGTGTAGGGCACTGTTTCACTGTTTAGTATTTAATGTTGGGCTGTGTTTAATTGTACATTATTCACTGTAGGGCACTGTTTCATTGTACCGTATTTAATGTTGGGCTGTGTTTAATTGTACATTGTTCACTGTCGGGCATTGTTTCATTGTACCGTATTTAATGTCGGGCTGTGTGTAATTTTACCTTGCTCAGTGGAGGACACTGTTACATTGTACTGTATTTAATGTCGTGCTCTGTTTAATTTTACATTGTTCACTGTAGGGCACTGTTTCATTGTACCGTATTTAATGTCGGGCTATGTTTAATTTTACATTGTTCACTGTAGGGCACTGTTTCATTGTACTGTATTTAATGTCGGGCTATGTTTAATTTTACATTGTTCACTGTAGGTCACTGTTTCATTGTACTGTATTTAATGTCGTGCTGTGTTTAATTTTACCTTGCTCAGTGTAGGGCACTGTTACATTGTACTGTATTTAATGTCGTTCTCTGTTTAATTTTACATTGTTCACTGTCGGGCACTCTTTCATTGTCCCGTATTTAATGTCGGGCTCTGTTTAATTTTACATTATTCAGTGTAGGGCACTGTTTCATTGTACAGTCTTTAATGTCGGGCTCTGTTTAATTTTACATTGTTCAGTGTAGGGCACTGATTCATTGTACCGTATTTAATGTCGGGCTGTGTTTAATTTTACCTTGTTCAGTGTAGGGCACTTTTTCATTGTACCGTATTTAATGTCGGGCTGTGTGTAATTGTACATTGTTCACTGTAGGGCACTGTTTCATTGTACTGTATTTAATGTCGTGCTCTGTTTAATTTTACATTGTTCACTGTAGGGCACTGTTTCATTGTACCGTATTTAATGTTGGGCTCTGTCTAATTTTACCTTGTTCACTGTCGGGCACTGTTTCGTTGTCCCGTATTTAATGTCGGGCTCTGTTTAATTTTACCTTGTTTAGTGTAGGGCAGTGTTTCATTTTACCGTATTTAATGTCGGGCTGTGTTTAACTTTACATTGTTCACTGTAGGGCATTGTTTCATTGTGCTGTATTTAATGTTGGGCTCTGTTTAATTTTACATTGTTCACTGTTGGGCACTGTTTCATTGTCCCGTATTTAATGTCGGGCTCTGTTTAATTTTACATTGTTCAGTGTAGGGCACTGTTTCATTGTACTGTCTTTAATGTCGGGCTCTGTTTAATTTTGCCTTGTTTGCTGTAGGTCACTGTTTCATTGGACTGTATTTAATGCCGGGCTGTGTTTAATTTTGCATTGTTCAGTGTAGGGCACTGATTCATTGTACCGTATTTAATGTCGGGCTGTGTTTAATTGTACATTGTTCAGTGTACGGCACTGTTTCATTTTACCGTATTTAATGTCGGGCTGTGTTTAATTTTACCTTGTTCAGTGTAGCGCACTGTTTCATTGTACTGTATTTAATGTCGGGCTGTGTTTAATTTTACATAGTTCAGTGCAGGGCACTGTTTCACTGTACCGTATTTAATGTCGGGCTCTGTTTAATTGTACATTGTTCAGTGTACGGCACTGTTTCATTTTACCGTATTTAATGTCGGGCTGTGTTTAATTTTACCTTGATCAGTGTAGGGCACTGTTTCATTGTACCGTATTTAATGTCGGGCTGTGTTTAATTGTACATTGTTCACTGTAGGGCACTGTTTCATTGTACCGTATTTAATGTCGCGCTGTGTTTAATTTTACCTTGCTCAGTGGAGGGCACTGTTACATTGTACTGTATTTAATGTCGTGCTCTGTTTAATTTTACATTGTTCACTGTAGGGCACTGTTTCATTGTACCGTATTTAATGTCGGGCTGTGTTTAACTTTACATTGTTCACTGTAGGGCATTGTTTCATTGTGCTGTATTTAATGTTGGGCTCTGTTTAATTTTACCTTGTTCACTGTTGTGCACTGTTTCATTGTCCCGTATTTAATGTCGGGCTCTGTTTAATTTTACATTATTCAGTGTAGGTCACTGTTTCATTGTACTGTATTTAATACCGGGCTGTGTTTAATTTTACATTGTTCAGTGTAGGGCAGTGATTCATTGTACCGTATTTAATGTCGGGCTGTGTTTAAGTTTACGTTGTTCAGTGTAGGGCACTGTTTCATTGTACTGTATTTAATGTCGGGCTCTGTTTAATTTTGCGTTGTTTACTGTAGGTCACTGTTTCATTGTACAGTCTTTAATGTCGGGCTCTGTTTAATTTTACATTGTTCAGTGTAGGGCACTGATTCATTGTACCGTATTTAATGTCGGGCTGTGTTTAATTTTACCTTGTTCAGTGTAGGGCACTTTTTCATTGTACCGTATTTAATGTCGGGCTGTGTGTAATTGTACATTGTTCACTGTAGGGCACTGTTTCATTGTACTGTATTTAATGTCGTGCTCTGTTTAGTTTTACATTGTTCACTGTAGGGCACTGTTTCATTGTACCGTATTTAATGTTGGGCTCTGTCTAATTTTACCTTGTTCACTGTCGGGCACTGTTTCGTTGTCCCGTATTTAATGTCGGGCTCTGTTTAATTTTACCTAGTTTAGTGTAGGGCAGTGTTTCATTTTACCGTATTTAATGTCGGGCTGTGTTTAACTTTACATTGTTCACTGTAGGGCATTGTTTCATTGTGCTGTATTTAATGTTGGGCTCTGTTTAATTTTACATTGTTCACTGTTGGGCACTGTTTCATTGTCCCGTATTTAATGTCGGGCTCTGTTTAATTTTACATTGTTCAGTGTAGGGCACTGTTTCATTGTACTGTCTTTAATGTCGGGCTCTGTTTAATTTTGCCTTGTTTACTGTAGGTCACTGTTTCATTGGACTGTATTTAATGCCGGGCTGTGTTTAATTTTGCATTGTTCAGTGTAGGGCACTGATTCATTGTACCGTATTTAATGTCGGGCTGTGTTTAAGTTTACATTGTTCAGTGTAGGGCACTGTTTTATTGTACTGTATTTAATGTCGGGCTCTGTTTAATTTTGCCTTGTTTACTGTAGCGCACTGTTTCATTGTACTGTATTTAATGTCGGGCTCTGTTTAATTTTACCTTGTTCAGTGTAGCGCACTGTTTCATTGTACTGTATTTAATGTCGGGCTGTGTTTAATTTTACATAGTTCAGTGCAGGGCACTGTTTCACTGTACCGTATTTAATGTCGGGCTCTGTTTAATTGTACATTGTTCAGTGTACGGCACTGTTTCATTTTACCGTATTTAATGTCGGGCTGTGTTTAATTTTACCTTGATCAGTGTAGGGCACTGTTTCATTGTACCGTATTTAATGTCGGGCTGTGTTTAATTGTACATTGTTCACTGTAGGGCACTGTTTCATTGTACCGTATTTAATGTCGGGCTGTCTTTAATTGTGCATTGTTCACTGTAGGGCACTGTTTCATTGTACCGTATTTAATGTCGCGCTGTGTTTAATTTTACCTTGCTCAGTGGAGGGCACTGTTACATTGTACTGTATTTAATGTCGTGCTCTGTTTAATTTTACATTGTTCACTGTAGGGCACTGTTTCATTGTACCGTATTTAATGTCGGGCTGTGTTTAACTTTACATTGTTCACTGTAGGGCATTGTTTCATTGTGCTGTATTTAATGTTGGGCTCTGTTTAATTTTACCTTGTTCACTGTTGTGCACTGTTTCATTGTCCCGTATTTAATGTCGGGCTCTGTTTAATTTTACATTATTCAGTGTAGGTCACTGTTTCATTGTACTGTATTTAATACCGGGCTGTGTTTAATTTTACATTGTTCAGTGTAGGGCACTGATTCATTGTACCGTATTTAATGTCGGGCTGTGTTTAAGTTTACGTTGTTCAGTGTAGGGCACTGTTTCATTGTACTGTATTTAATGTCGGGCTCTGTTTAATTTTGCGTTGTTTACTGTAGGTCACTGTTTCATTGTACAGTCTTTAATGTCGGGCTCTGTTTAATTTTACATTGTTCAGTGTAGGGCACTGATTCATTGTACCGTATTTAATGTCGGGCTGTGTTTAATTTTACCTTGTTCAGTGTAGGGCACTTTTTCATTGTACCGTATTTAATGTCGGGCTGTGTGTAATTGTACATTGTTCACTGTAGGGCACTGTTTCATTGTACTGTATTTAATGTCGTGCTCTGTTTAATTTTACATTGTTCACTGTAGGGCACTGTTTCATTGTACCGTATTTAATGTTGGGCTCTGTCTAATTTTACCTTGTTCACTGTCGGGCACTGTTTCGTTGTCCCGTATTTAATGTCGGGCTCTGTTTAATTTTACCTAGTTTAGTGTAGGGCAGTGTTTCATTTTACCGTATTTAATGTCGGGCTGTGTTTAACTTTACATTGTTCACTGTAGGGCATTGTTTCATTGTGCTGTATTTAATGTTGGGCTCTGTTTAATTTTACATTGTTCACTGTTGGGCACTGTTTCATTGTCCCGTATTTAATGTCGGGCTCTGTTTAATTTTACATTGTTCAGTGTAGGGCACTGTTTCATTGTACTGTCTTTAATGTCGGGCTCTGTTTAATTTTGCCTTGTTTACTGTAGGTCACTGTTTCATTGGACTGTATTTAATGCCGGGCTGTGTTTAATTTTGCATTGTTCAGTGTAGGGCACTGATTCATTGTACCGTATTTAATGTCGGGCTGTGTTTAAGTTTACATTGTTCAGTGTAGGGCACTGTTTTATTGTACTGTATTTAATGTCGGGCTCTGTTTAATTTTGCCTTGTTTACTGTAGCGCACTGTTTCATTGTACTGTATTTAATGTCGGGCTCTGTTTAATTTTACCTTGTTCAGTGTAGCGCACTGTTTCATTGTACTGTATTTAATGTCGGGCTGTGTTTAATTTTACATAGTTCAGTGCAGGGCACTGTTTCATTGTACCGTATTTAATGTCGGGCTGTGTTTAACTTTACATTGTTCACTGTAGGGCATTGTTTCATTGTGCTGTATTTAATGTTGGGCTCTGTTTAATTTTACCTTGTTCACTGTTGTGCACTGTTTCATTGTCCCGTATTTAATGTCGGGCTCTGTTTAATTTTACATTATTCAGTGTAGGTCACTGTTTCATTGTACTGTATTTAATACCGGGCTGTGTTTAATTTTACATTGTTCAGTGTAGGGCACTGATTCATTGTACCGTATTTAATGTCGGGCTGTGTTTAAGTTTACGTTGTTCGGTGTAGGGCACTGTTTCATTGTACTGTATTTAATGTCGGGCTCTGTTTAATTTTGCGTTGTTTACTGTAGGTCACTGTTTCATTGTACTGTATTTAATGTCGGGCTCTGTTTTATTTTACATTGTTCACATTAGGGCCCTGTTTCATTGTACTGTATTTAATGTCGGGCTCTGTTTAATTTTACGTTGTTCACTGTAGGGCACTGTTTCATTGTACCGTATTTAATGTCGGGCTCTGTTTTATTTTACATTGTTGCTGGTAGGGCACTGATTCATTGTACCGTATTTAATGTCGGGCTGTGTTTAATTTTACATTGTTCACTGTAGGGCACTGTTTCATTGTAACTTATTTAATGTCGGGCTCTGTTTAATTTTACCTTATTCAGTGTAGGGCACTGTTTCATTGTACCGTATTTACTGTCGGGCTGTGTTTAATTGTACATTGTTCACTGTAGGGCACTGTTTCATTGTACCGTATTTAATGTCGGGCTGTGTTTAATTGTACATTGTTCACTGTAGGGCACTGTTTCATTGTACTGTATTTAATGTCGGGCTCTGTTTAATTTTACCTTGTTCATTGTAGGGCACTGTTTCATTGTATCGTATTTAATATCGGGCTGTGTTTAATTTTACCTTGTTCAGTGTAGGGCACTGTTTCATATTACCGTATTTAATGTCGGGCTGTGTTTGATTGTACATTGTTCACTGTAGGACACTGTTTCATTGTACCGTATTTAATGTTGGGCTGTGTTTAATTTTACCTTGCTCAGTGGAGGGCACTGTTACATTGTACTGTATTTAATGTCGGGCTCTGTTTAATTTTACCTCGTTGCTTGTAGGGCACTGTTTCATTGTACTGTATTTAATGTCGGGCTCTGTTTAATTTTACCTTGTTCACTGTAGGGCACTGTTTCATTGTACTGTATTTAATGTCGGGCTCTGTTTAATTTTACATTATTCAGTGTAGGGCACTGTTTCATTGTACAGTCTTTAATGTCGGGCTCTGTTTAATTTTGCCTTGTTTACTGTAGGTCACTGTTTCATTGTACTGTATTTAATGCCGGGCTGTGTTTAATTTAACATTGTTCAGTGTAGGGCACTGTTTCATTTTACCGTATTTAATGTCGGGCTGTGTTTAATATTACCTTGTTCAGTATAGGGCACTGTTTCATTGTACCGTATTTAATGTCGGGCTGTGTTTAATTGTACATTGTTCACTGTAGGGCACTGTTTCATTGTACCGTATTTAATGTCGGGCTCTGTTTAATTTTGCCTTGTTTACTGTAGGTCACTGTTTCATTGTACTGTATTTAATGTCGTGCTCTGTTTAATTTTACATTGTTCACTGTAGGGCACTGTTTCATTGTACCGTATTTAATGTTGGGCTCTGTTTAATTTTACCTTGTTCACTGTCGGGCACTGTTTCATTGACCCGTATTTAATGTCGGGCTCTGTTTAATGTTACATTGTTCAGTGTAGGGCACTGTTTCATTGTACTGTATTTAATGTCGGGCTCTGTTTAAATTTACCCTGTTCAGTGTAGGGCACTGTTTCATTTTACCGTATTTAATGTCGGGCTGTGTTTAACTTTACATTGTTCACTGTAGGGCATTGTTTCATTGTGCTGTATTTAATGTTGGGCTC
This sequence comes from Scyliorhinus torazame, assembly GCF_047496885.1. Classification (NCBI taxonomy): domain Eukaryota; kingdom Metazoa; phylum Chordata; class Chondrichthyes; order Carcharhiniformes; family Scyliorhinidae; genus Scyliorhinus; species Scyliorhinus torazame. The sequence continues at coordinate 1,213,669 of NW_027307774.1, forward strand.
TGTTTAATTTTACATTGTTCAGTGTAGGTCACTGTTTCATTGTACTGTATTTAATACCGGGCTGTGTTTAATTTTACATTGTTCAGTGTAGGGCACTGATTCATTGTACCGTATTTAATGTCGGGCTGTGTTTAAGTTTACGTTGTTCAGTGTAGGGCACTGTTTCATTGTACTGTATTTAATGTCGGGCTCTGTTTAATTTTGCGTTGTTTACTGTAGGTCACTGTTTCATTGTACTGTATTTAATGTCGGGCTCTGTTTTATTATACATTGTTCACATTAGGGCCCTGTTTCATTGTACTGTATTTAATGTCGGGCTCTGTTTAATTTTACGTTGTTCACTGTAGGGCACTGTTTCATTGTACCGTATTTAATGTCGGGTTCTGTTTAATTTTACATTGTTGCTGGTAGGGCACTGATTCATTGTACCGTATTTAATGTCGGGCTGTGTTTAATTTTACATTGTTCACTGTAGGGCACTGTTTCATTGTAACTTTTTTAATGTCGGGCTCTGTTTAATTTTACCTTGTTCAGTGTAGGGCACTGTTTCATTGTACCGTATTTACTGTCGGGCTGTGTTTAATTGTACATTGTGCACTGTAGGGCACTGTTTCATTGTACCGTATTTAATGTCGGGCTGTGTTTAATTGTACATTGTTCACTGTAGGGCACTGTTTCATTGTACTGTATTTAATGTCGGGCTCTGTTTAATTTTACCTTGTTCATTGTAGGGCACTGTTTCATTGTATCGTATTTAATATCGGGCTGTGTTTAATTTTACCTTGTTCAGTGTAGGGCACTGTTTCATATTACCGTATTTAATGTCGGGCTGTGTTTGATTGTACATTGTTCACTGTAGGACACTGTTTCATTGTACCGTATTTAATGTTGGGCTGTGTTTAATTTTACCTTGCTCAGTGGAGGGCACTGTTACATTGTACTGTATTTAATGTCGGGCTCTGTTTAATTTTACCTCGTTGCTTGTAGGGCACTGTTTCATTGTACTGTATTTAATGTCGGGCTCTGTTTAATTTTACCTTGTTCACTGTAGGGCACTGTTTCATTGTACTGTATTTAATGTCGGGCTCTGTTTAATTTTACATTATTCAGTGTAGGGCACTGTTTCATTGTACAGTCTTTAATGTCGGGCTCTGTTTAATTTTGCCTTGTTTACTGTAGGTCACTGTTTCATTGTACTGTATTTAATGCCGGGCTGTGTTTAATTTAACATTGTTCAGTGTAGGGCACTGTTTCATTTTACCGTATTTAATGTCGGGCTGTGTTTAATATTACCTTGTTCAGTATAGGGCACTGTTTCATTGTACCGTATTTAATGTCGGGCTGTGTTTAATTGTACATTGTTCACTGTAGGGCACTGTTTCATTGTACCGTATTTAATGTCGGGCTGTGTTTAATTTTACCTTGCTCAGTGGAGGACACTGTTACATTGTACTGTATTTAATGTCGTGCTCTGTTTAATCTAAAATTGTTCACTGTAGGGCACTGTTTCATTGTCCCGTATTTAATGTTGGGCTCTGTTTAATTTTACCTTGTTCACTGTCGGGCACTGTTTCGTTGTCCCGTATTTAATGTCGCGCTCTGTTTAATGTTACATTGTTCAGTGTAGGGCACTCTTTCATTGTACTGTATTTAATGTCGGGCTCTGTTTAATTTTGCCTTGTTTACTGTAGGTCACTGTTTCATTGTACTGTATTTAATGTCGGGGTCTGTTTAATTTTACCTTGTTCAGTGTAGGGCACTGTTTCCTTGTACCGTATTTAATGTCGGGCTCTGTTTAAATATACCTTGTTCAGTGTAGGGCACTGTTTCATTTTACCGTATTTAATGTCGGGCTGTGTTTAACTTTACATTGTTCACTGTGGGGCATTGTTTCATTGTGCTGTATTTAATGTTGGGCTCTGTTTAATTTTACCTTGTTCACTGTTGGGCACTGTTTCATTGTCCCGTACTTAATGTCGGGCTCTGTTTAATTTTACATTATTCAGTGTAGGGCACTGTTTCATTGTACTGTCTTTAATGTCGGGCTGTGTTTAATTTTACATTGTTCAGTGTAAGGCACTGATTCATTGTACTGTATTTAATGTCGGGCTCTGTTTAATTTTACATTGTTCAGTGTAGGGCACTGTTTCATTGTACTGTATTTAATGTCGTGCTCTGTTTAATTTTACATTGTTCACTGGAGGGCACTGTTTCATTGTACTGTATTTAATGTCGGGCTATGTTTAATTTTACATTGTTCACTGTAGGTCACTGTTTCATTGTACTGTATTTAATGTAGGTCTGTGTTTAATTTTACATTCTTCACTGTAGGGCATTGTTTCATTGTGCTGTATTTAATGTTGGGCTCTGTTTAATTTTACCTTGTTCACTGTCGGGCACAGTTTCATTGTCCCTTATTTAATGTCGGGCTCTGTTTAATGTTACATTGTTCAGTGTAGGGCACTGTTTCATTGTACTGTATTTAATGTTGGGCTCTGTTTAATTTTGCCTTGTTTACTGTAGGTCACTGTTTCATTGTACCGTATTTATTGTCGGGCTGTGTTTAATTTTACCTTGTTTAGAACAAAGAACAAACAACAAACAAAGAAATGTACAGCACAGGAACAGGCCCTTCGGCCCTCCAAGCCCGTGCCGACCATACTGCCCGACTAAACTACAATCTTCTACACTTCCTGGGTCCGTATCCTTCTATTCCCATCCTATTCATATATTTGTCAAGATGCCCCTTAAATGTCCCTATCGTCCCTGCTTCCACTACCTCCTCCGGTAGTGAGTTCCAGGCACCCACTACCCTCTGCGTAAAAAACTTGCCTCGTACATCTACTCTAAACTTTGCCCCTCTCACCTTAAACCTATGCCCCCTAGTAATTGACCCCTCTACCCTGGGGAAAAGCCTCTGACTATCCACTCTGTCTATGCCCCTCATAATTTTGTATACCTCTATCAGGTCGCCCCTCAACCTCCTTCGTTCCAGTGAGAACAAACCGAGTTTATTCAATCGCTCCTCATAGCTTATGCCCTCCATACCAGGCAACATTCTGGTAAATCTCTTCTGCACCCTCTCTAAAGCCTCCACATCCTTCTGGTAGTGTGGCGACCAGAATTGAACACTATACTCCAAGTGTGGCCTAACTAAGGTTCTATACAGCTGCAACATGACTTGCCAATTCTTATACTCAATGCCCCGGCCAATGAAGGCAAGCATGCCGTATGCCTTCTTGACTACCTTCTCCACCTGTGTAGCCCCTTTCAGTGATCGGTGGACCTGTACTCCTAGATCTCTTTGACTTTCAATACTTGAGGGTTCTACCATTCACTGTATATTCCCTACCTGCATTAGCCCTTCCAAAATGCATTACCTCACATTTGTCCAGGTTAAACTCCATCTGCCATCTCTCCGCCCAAGTCTCCAGACAATCTAAATCCTGCTGTATCCTCAGACAGTCCTCATCGCTATCCGCAATTCCACCAACCTTTGTGTCGTCTGCAAACTTACTAATCAGACCAGTTACATTTTCCTCCAAATCATTTATATATACTACAAAGAGCAAAGGTCCCAGCACTGATCCCTGTGGAACACCACTGGTCACAGCCCTCCAATTAGAAAAGCATCCCTCCATTGCTACCCTCTGCCTTCTATGGCCTAGCCAGTTCTGTATCCACCTTGCCAGTTCACCCCTGATCCCGTGTGACTTCACCTTTTGTACTAGTCTACCATGAGGGACCTTGTCAAAGGCCTTACTGAAGTCCATATAGACAACATCTACTGCCCTACCTGCATCAATCATCTTAGTGACCTCCTCGAAAAACTCTATCAAGTTAGTGAGACACTACCTCCCCTTCACAAAACCGTGCTGCCTCTCACTAATACGTCCATTTGCTTCCAAATGGGAGTAGATCCTGTCTCGAAGAATTCTCTCCAGTAATTTCCCTACCACTGAAGTAAGGCTCACCGGCCTGTAGTTCCCGGGATTATCCCTGCCACCCTTCTTAAACAGAGGAACAACATTGGCTATTCTCCAGTCCTCCGGGACATCCCCTGAAGACAGCGAGGATCCAAAGATTTCTGTCAAGGCCTCAGCAATTTCCTCTCCAGCCTCCTTCAGTATTCTGGGGTAGATCCCATCCGGCCCTGGGGACTTATCTACCTTAATATTTTTTAAGACACCCAACACCTCGTCTTTTTGGATCACAATGTGACCCAGGCTATCTACACCCCCTTCTCCAGACTCAACATCTACCAATTCCTTCTCGTTGGTGAATACTGATGCAAAGTATTCATTTAGTACCTCGCCCATTTCCTCTGGCTCCACACATAGATTCCCTTGCCTATCCTTCAGTGGGCCAACCCTTTCCCTGGCTACCCTCTTGCTTTTTATGTAAGTGTAAAAAGCCTTGGGATTTTCCTTAACCCTATTTGCCAATGACTTTTCATGACCCCTTCTAGCCCTCCTGACTCCCTGCTTAAGTTCCTTCCTACTTTCCTTATATGCCACACAGGCTTCGTCTGTTCCCAGCCTTTTAGCCCTGACAAATGCCTCCTTTTTCTTTTTGACGAGGCATACAATATCATTCGTCATCCAAGGTTCCCGAAAATTGCCGTATTTATCTTTCTTCCTCACAGGAACATGCCTGTCCTGTATTCCTATCAACTGACACTTGAAAGCCTCCCACATGTCAGATGTTGATTTGCCCTCAAACATCCGCCCCCAATCTATGTTCTTCAGTTCCCGCCTAATATTGTTATAATTAGCCTGCCCCCAATTTAGCACATTCATCCTCGGACCACTCTTATCCTTGTCCACCAGTACTTTAAAACTTACTGAATTGTGGTCACTGTTACCGAAATGCTCCCCTACTGAAACATCTACCACCTGGCCGGGCTCATTCCCCAATACCAGGTCCAGTACCGCCTCTTCCCTAGTTGGACTGTTTACATATTGTTTTAAGAAGCCCTCCTGGATGCTCCTTACAAACTCTGCCCCGTCTAAGCCCCTGGCACTAAGTGAGTCCCAGTCAATATTGGGGAAGTTGAAGTCTCCCATCACCACAACCCTGTTGTTTTTACTCTTTTCCAAAATCTGTCTACCTATCTGCTCCTCTATCTCCCGCTGGCTGTTGGGAGGCGTGTAGTATACCCCCAACATTGTGACTGCACCCTTCTTATTCCTGATCTCTACCCATATAGCCTCACTGCCCTCTGAGGTGTCCTCTCGCTGTATAGCTGTGATACTCTCCTGAACAAGTAGCGCAACTCCGCCTCCCCTTTTACATCCCCCTCTATCCCGCCTGAAACATCTAAATCCTGGAACGTTTAGCTGCCAATCCTGCCCTTCCCTCAACCAGGTCTCTGTAATGGCAACAACATCATAGTTCCAAGTAGTAATCCAAGCTCTAAGTTCATCTGCCTTACCCGTAATGCTCCTTGCATTAAAACATATGCACTTCAGGCCACCAGACCCGCTGTGTTCAGCAACTTCTCCCCGTCTGCTCTGCCTCAGAGCCACACTGTCCCTATTCCCTAGTTCTCCCTCAACGCTCTCACCTTCTGACCTATTGCTCCCGTGCCCACCCCCCTGCCATACTAGTTTAAACCCGCCCGTGTGACACTAGCAAATCTCGCGGCCAGGATATTTATGCCTCTCCGGTTTAGATGCAACCCGTCCATCTTATACAGGTCACACCTGCCCCGGAAGAGCTCCCAGTGGTCCAGATAACAGAAACCCTCCCTCCTACACCAGCTGTTTAGCCACGTGTTTGTCTGCTCTATCTTCCTATTTCTAGCCTCACTGGCACGTGGCACAGGGAGTAATCCCGAGATTACAACCCTCGAGGTCCTGTCTTTTAACTTTCTGCCTAGCTCCCTGAACTCCTGCTGCAGGACCTCATGCCCCTTCCTGCCTATGTCGTTAGTACCAATATGTACAACGACCTCTACCTGTTTGCCCTCCCCCTTCAGGATTCCCTCTACCCGTTCGGAGACATCCTGGACCCTGGCACCAGGGAGGCAACATACCATCCTGGAGTCTCTTTCACGTCTGAATGTCGGGCTCTGTTTAATTTTACCTTGTTCAGTGTCGGGCACTGTTTCATTGTACTGTATTTAATGTTGGGCTCTGTTTAATTTTACCTTGTTCAGTGTAGGGCATTGTTTCATTGTACTGTATTTAATGTCGGGCTCTGTTTAATTTTACCTTGTTAAGTGTAGGGCACCGTTTCATTGTACCGTATTTAATGTCGGGCTGTGTTTAATTGTACATTGTTCACTGTGGGGCAGTGTTTCATTTTACTGTATTGAATGTCGGGCTCTGTTTAATTTTACCTTGTTCAGTGTCGGGCACTGTTTCATTGTACCGTATTTAATGTCGAGCTTTGTTTAATTTTACATTGTTCAGTGTAGGGAACTGTTTCATTGTACCGTATTTAATGTCGGGCTCTGTTTAATTGTGCCTTGTTCAGTGTAGGACACTGTTTCATTGTACTGTATTTAATGTCGGGCTCTGTTTAATTTTGCCTTGTTTACTGTAGGTCACTGTTTCATTGTACTGTATTTAATGTCGGGCTGTGTTTAATTTTACATTGTTCAGTGTAGGGCACTGTTTCATTATACTGTATTTAATGTTGGGCTCTGTTTAATTTTACCTTGTTCAGTGTAGGGCACTGTTTCATTGTACTGTATTTAATGTCGGGCTCTGTTTAATTTTGCCTTGTTTACTGTAGGTCACTGTTTCATTGTACCGTATTTAATGTCGGGCTGTGTTTAATTTTACCTTGCTCAGTGGAGGGCACTGTTTCATTGTACTGTATTTAATGTCGGGCTCTGTTTAATTTTACCTTGTTCAGTGTAGGGCACTGTTTCATTGTACCGTATTTAATGTCGGGCTCTGTTTAATTTTACCTTGTTCAGTGTAGGGCACTGTTTCATTTTACCGTATTTAATGTCGGGCTGTGTTTAATTTTACATTGTTCACTGTAGGTCACTGTTTCATTGTCCCGTATTTAATGTCGGGCTCTGTTTAATTTTACATTGTTCAGTGTAGGGCACTGTTTCATTGTACTGTATGTAATGTCGGGCTCTGTTTAATTTTGCCTTTTTTACTGTAGGTCACTGTTTCATTGTACTGTATTTAATGTCGGGCTCTGTTTAATTTTACATTGTTCAGTGTAGGGCACTGTTTCATTGTACCGTATTTAATGTCGGGCTCTGTTTAATTTTACATTGTTCAGTGTAGGGCACTTTTTCATTGTGCTGTATTTAATGTCGGGCTCTGTTTTATTTTACATTGTTCAGTGTAGGTCACTGTTTCATTGTACTGTATTTAATGTCGGTCTCTGTTTAATTTTACATTGTTCACTGTAGGGCACTGTTTCATTGTACTGTATTTAATGTCGGGCTCTGTTTAATTTTACCTTGTTCAGTGTAGGGCACTGTTTCATTTTACCGTATTTAATGTCGGGCTGTGTTTAATTTTACATTGTTCACTGTAGGGCATTGTTTCATTGTACTGTATTTAATGTCGGGCTGTGTTTAATTTTACCTTGTTCACTGTCGGGCACTGTTTCATTGTGCTGTATTTAATGTCGGGCTGTGATTAATTTTACATTGTTCACTGTAGGGCATTGTTTCATTGTGCTGTATTTAATGCTGGGCTCTGTTTAATTTTACCTTGTTCACTGTCGGGCACTGTTTCATTTTACCGTATTTAATGTCGAGCTCTGTTTAATTTTACCTTGTTAAGTGTAGGGCACCGTTTCATTGTACTGTATTTAATGTCGGGCTCTGTTTAATTTTACCTTGTTCAGTGTAGGGCACTGTTTCATTTTACCGTATTTAATGTCGGGCTGTGTTTAATTTTAAATTGTTCACTGTAGGGCATTGTTTCATTGTACTGTATTTAATGTTGGGCTCTGTTTAATTTTACCTTGTTCAGTGTAGGGCACTGTTATTTGTCCCGTATTTAATGTCGGGCTCTGTTTAATTTTACATTGTTCAGTGTAGGGCACTGTTTCATTTTACCGTATATAATGTCGGGCTGTGTTTAATTTTACATTGTTTACTGTAGGTCACTGTTTCATTGTACTGTATTTAATGTCGGGCTCTGTTTAATTTTACATTGTTCACTGTAGGGCACTGTTTCATTGTACCGTATTTAATGTCGGGCTGTGTTTTATTTTACCTTGTTCACTGTCGGGCACTGTTTCATTGTCCCGTATTTAATGTCGGGCTCTGTTTAATTTTACATTGTTCAGTGTAGGGCACTGTTTCATTGTACCGTATTTAATGTCGGGCTCTGTTTAATTTTACATTGTTCACTGTAGGGCACTGTTTCATTGTACCGTATTTAATGTCGGGCTCTGTTTAATTTTACCTTGTTCAGTGTAGGGCACTGTTTCATTTTACAGTATTTAATGTCGGGCTGTTTTTAATTTTACATTGTTCACTGTAGGGCATTGTTTCATTGTGCTGTATTAAATGTCGGGCTCTGTTTAATTTTGCCTTTTTTACTGTAGGTCACTGTTTCATTGTACTGTATTTAATGTAGGGCTCTGTTTATTTTTACCTTGTTCACTGTAGGGCACTGTTTCACTGTACCGTATTTAATGTCGGGCTCTGTTTAATTTTACATTGTTCACTGTAGGGCACTGTTTCATTGTACCGTATTTAATGTCGGGCTCTGTTTAATTTTACATTGTTGATTGTAGGGCACTGTTTCATTGTACCGTATTTAATGTCGGGTTCTGTTTAATTTTACATTGTTGATTGTAGGGCACCGTTTCATTGTACCGTATTTAATGTCGGGCTCCGTTTAATTTTACATTGTTCAGTGTAGGGCACTGTTTCATTGCACCGTATTTAATGTCTGGCTCTGTTTAATTTGACCTTGTTCACTGTAGGGCACTGTTTCATTGTACTATATTTAATGTCGGGCTCTGTTTAACTTTACTTTGTACACTGTAGGGCACTGTTTCATTGTTCTGTATTTAATAGAACATAGAACATAGAAAATACAGCACAGAACAGGCCCTTCGGCCAACGATGTTGTGCCGAACCTTTGTCCTAGATTAATCATAGATTATCATTGAATTTACAGTGCAGAAGGAGGCCATTCGGACCTTTGAGTCTGCACCAGCTCTTGGAAAGTGCACCCTACCCAAACTCAACACCTCCACCCAACACCAAGGGCAATTTGGACATTAAGGGCAATTTGTCATTGGCCAATTCACCTTACCCGCACATCTTTGGACTGTGGGTGGAAACCGGAGCACCCGGAGGAAACCCACGCAGACACGGGGAGGACGTGCAGACTCCGCACAGACAATGACCCACGCTGGAATTGAACCTGGGACCATGGATCTGTGAAGCAATTGTGCTATCCACAATGCTACCGTGCTGCCCTTAAGAACAAATACATCTACACTATATCATTTTCCCGTAATCCATGTACCTATCCAACAGCTGCTTGAAGGTCCCTAATGTTTCCGACTCAACTACTTCCACAGGCAGTGCATTCCATGCCCCCACTACTCTCTGGGTAAAGAACCTACCTCTGATATCCCTCCTATATCTTCCACCTTTCACCTTAAATTTATGTCCCCTTGTAATGGTGTGTTCCACCTGGGGAAAAAGTCTCTGACTGTCTACTCTATCTATTCCCCTGATCATCTTATAAACCTCTATCAAGTCGCCCCTCATCCTTCTCCGCTCTAATGAGAAAAGGCCTAGCACCCTCAACCTTTCCTCGTAAGACCTACTCTCCATTCCAGGCAACACCCTGGTAAATCTTCTTTGCACCTTTTCCAGAACTTCCACATCCTTCCTAAAATGAGGCGACCAGAACTGTACACACTACACCAAATGTGGCCTCACCAACGTTTTGTACAGCTGCATCATTACCTCATGGCTCTTAAATTCAATCCCTCTGTTAATGAACGCGAGCACACCATAGGCCTTCTTCACAGCTCTATCCACTTGAGTGGCAACTTTCAAAGATGTATGAACATAGACCCCAAGGTCTCTCTGCTCCTCCACAATGCCAAGAACTCTACCGTTAACCCTGTATTCCGCATTCATATTTGTCCTTCCAAAATGGACAACCTCACACTTTTCAGGGTTAAACTCCATCTGCCACTTCTCAGCCCAGCTCTGCATCCTATCTATGTCTCTTTGCAGCCGACAACAGCCCTCCTTACTATCCACAACTCCACCAATCTTCGTATCGTCTGCAAATTTACTGACCCACCCTTCAACTCCCTCATCCAAGTCATTAATGAAAATCACAAACAGCAGAGGACCCAGAACTGATCCCTGCGGTACACCACTGGTAACTGGGATCCAGGCTGAATATTTGCCATCCACCACCACTCTCTGACTTCTATCGGTTAGCCAGTTCGTTATCCAACTGGCCAAATTTCCCACTATCCCATGCCTCCTTATTTTGTGCAGAAGCCTACCATGGGGAACTTTATCAAATGCCTTACTAAAATCCATGTACACTACATCCACTGCTTTACCTTCATCCACATGCTTGGTCACCTCCTCAAAGAATTCAATAAGATTTGTAAGGCAAGACCTACCCCTCACAAATCCGTGCTGACTCTCCCTAATCAAGCAGTGTCTTTCCAGATGCTCAGAAATCCTATCCTTCAGTACCCTTTCCATTACTTTGCCTACCACCGAAGTAAGACTAACTGGCCTGTAATTCCCAGGGTTATCCCTAGTTCCTTTTTTGAACAGGGGCACGACATTCGCCACTCTCCAATCCCCTGGTACCACCCCTGTTGACAATGAGGACGAAAAGATAATTGCCAACGGCTCTGCAATTTCATCTCTTGCTTCCCATAGAATCCTTGGATATACCCGTCAGGCCCGGGGGACTTGTCTATCCTTAAGTTTTTCAAAATGCCAAACACATCTTCCTTCCTAACAAGTATTTCCTCGAGCTTACCAATCTGTTTCACACTGTCCTCTCCAACAATATCGCCCCTCTCATTTGTAAATACAGAAGAAAAGTACTCATTCAAGACCTCTCCTATCTCTTCAGACTCAATACACAATCTCCCGCTACTGTCCCTGATCGGACCTACCCTAGCTCTAGTCATTCTCATATTTCTCACATATGTATAAAAGGCCTTGGGGATTTCCTTGATCCTACCCGCCAAAGATTGTTCATGCCTTCTCTTAGCTCTCCTAATCCCTTTCTTCAGTTCCCTCCTGGCTATCTTGTATCCCTCCAATGCCCTGTCTGAACCTTGTTTCCTCAGCCTTACATAAGTCACCTTTTTCCTCTTAACAAGTCATTCAACCTCTCTTGTCAACCATGGTTCCCTCACTCGACCATCTCTTCCCTGCCTGACAGGGACATACATATCAAGGACACGTAGCACCTGTTCCTTGAACAAGTTCCACATTTCACTTGTGTCCTTCCCTGCCAGCCTATGTTCCCAACTTATGCACTTCAATTCTTGTCTGACAACATCGTATTTACCCTTCCCCCAATTCTGAACCTTGCCCTGTTGCACGTACCTATCCCTCTCCATTACTAAAGTGAAAGTCACAGAATTGTGGTCACTATCTCCAAAATGCTCCCCCACTAACAAATCTATCACTTGCCCTGGTTCATTACCCAGTACTAAATCCAATATTGCCCCTCCTCTGGTTGGACAATCTACATACTGTGTTAGAAAAGCTTCCTGGACACACTGCACAAACACCACCCCATCCAAACTATTTGATCTAAAGAGTTTCCATTCAATATTTGGGAAGTTAAAGTCGCCCATGACTACTACCCTATGACTTCTGCACCTTTCCAAAATCTGTTTCCCAATCTGTTCCTCCACATCTCTGCTACTATTGGGGGGCCTATAGAAAACTCCTAACAAGGTGACTGCTCCTTTCCTATTTCTGACTTCAACCCATACTACCTCAATAGGGTGATAGTCCTCGAACTGCCTTTCTGCAGCTGTTATACTATCTCTAATTAATAATGCCACCCCCCACCTCTTTTACCACCCTCCCTAATCTTATTGAAACATCTATAACCAGGGACCTCCAACAACCATTTCTGCCCCTCTTCTATCCAAGTTTCCGTGATGGCCACCACATCGTAGTCCCAAGTACCGATCCATGCCTTAAGTTCACCCACCTTATTCCTGATGCTTCTTGCGTTGAAGTATACACACTTCAACCCATCTCCGTGCCTGCAAATACTCTCCTTTGTCAGTGTTCCCTTCCCCACTGCCTCATTACAAGCTTTGGCGTCCTGAATATCGGCTACCTTAGTTGCTGGACTACAAATCCGGTTCCCATTCCCCTGCCAAATTAGTTTAAACCCTCCCGAAGAGTACTAGCAAACCTCCCTCCCAGGATATTGGTGCCGCTCTGGTTCAGATGCAACCCGTCCTGCTTGTACAGGTCCCACCTCCCCCAGAATGCGCTCCAATTATCCAAATACCTGAAGCCCTCCCTCCTACACCATTCCTGCAGCCACGTGTTCAACTGCACTCTCTCCCTATTCCTAGCCTCGCTATCACGTGGCACCGGCAACAAACCAGAGATGACAACTCTGTCTGTCCTGGCTTTCAACTTCCAGCCGAACTCCCTAAACTTGTTTATTACCTCCACACCCCTTTTCCTACCTATGTCGTTGGTACCAATGTGCACCACGACTTCTGGCTGCTTCCCCTCCCCCTTAAGGATCCTGAAGACACGATCCGAGACATCCCTGGCCCTGGCACCCGGGAGGCAACATACCTTCCGGTAGTCTCGCTCGCGACAACAGAATCTCTTATCTATTCCCCTAACCATTGAATCTCCTACAACTATTGCTTTTCTATTCTCCCCCCTTCCCTTCTGAGCCCCAGAGCCAGACTCAGTGCCAGAGACCTGGCCGCTAGGGCCTTCCCCCGGTAGGTCATCCCCCCCAACAGCATCCAAAACGGTATACTTGTTTTGAAGGGGAACGGCCACGAGGGATCCCTGCACTGTCTGCCTGTTTGTTTTTTCCCCCCTGTCTGTAACCCAGCTATTCTTGTCCTGTACCTTGGGTGTGGTTACCTCCCTGTAACTCTTCTCAATCACCCCCTCTGCCTCCCGGATGATCCGAAGTTCATCCAGCTTCAGCTCCAGTTCCCTAACACGGTCTTTGAGGAGCTGAAGTTGGGTGCACTTCCCGCAGGTATAGTCAGTGGGGACACCGGTGGTATCCCTCACCACCCACATCGTACAGGAGGAGCATGTAACTGGCCCAGCCTCCATCCCCTCTTACCTTACAGAATATAGCTGCTGTGTGGACTAACTAGATCTCCGCACTCCGACCCTGCTCCCAGTCAGCTACACTTCCTGTAAACTCCTGGCTCTCTTCGCACTCTTTGCGGACATGTCGGAAACAAAATGAAAGGAGCACCTTACTCCCTCCTCACGTAACTCCCTCGGTCACCAAACTCTCACTATCGCACTCAAAAAACACCAAATTCAGCACTCAGTGCAAACAAAGTCTGCACTGTAGGGGATCACTTTTATTCTGTGAATCGAGCCTCTGGAAAACTGGCCGAATCCAATTAACAAATTAACAAGCTCCAGCTGCAAGTGCCTAGAAGTAGAAGCCTGTTTAATGTCGGGCTCTGTTTAATTTTACTTTGTTCACTGTAGGGCACTGTTTCATTGTACTGTATTTAATGTCGGTCTCTGTTTAATTATACATTGTTTACTGTAGGGCACTGTTTCATTGTACTGTATTTAATGTCGGGCTCTGTTTAACTTTACTTTGTACACTGTAGGGCACTGTTTCATTGTACCGTATTTAATGTCGGGCTCTGTTTAATTTTACCTTGCTCAGTGGAGGGCACTGTTACATTGTACTGTATTTAATGTCGGGCTGTGTTTAATTTTACATTCTTCACTGCAGGGCATTGTTTCATTGTGCTGTATTTAATGTTGGGCTCTGTTTAATTTTACCTTGTTCACTGTCGGGCACTGTTTCGTTGTCCTGTATTTAATGTCGGGCTCTGTTTAATGTTACATTGTTCAGTGTAGGGCACTGTTTCATTGTACTCTATTTAATGTCGGGCTCTGTTTAATTTTGCCTTGTTTACTGTTTGTCACTGTTTCAGTGTACTGTATTTAATGTCGGGCTCTGTTTCATTGTACCGTATTTAATGTCGGGCTGTGTTTAATTTCACCTTGTTCAGTGTAGGGCACTGTTTCATATTACCGTATTTAATGTCGGGCTGTGTTTAATTGTACATTGTTCACTGTAGGACACTGTTTCATTGTACCGTATTTAATGTTGGGCTGTGTTTAATTGTACATAGTTCACTGTAGGGCACTGTTTCATTGTACCGTATTTAATGTTGCGCTGTGTTTAATTGTACATTGTTCACTGTAGGGCACTGTTTCATTGTACCGTATTTAATGTCGAGCTGTGTTTAAGTTTACATTGTTCAGTGTAGGGCACTGATTCATTGTACTGTATTTAAAGTCGGGCTGTGTTTAATTTTACATTGTTCAGTGTAGGGCACTGTTTCACTGTACCGTATTTAATGTCGGGCTATGTTTAATTTTACATTGTTCACTGTAGGTCACTGTTTTATTGTACTGTACTTAATGTCGGGCGCTGTTTAATTTTACCTTGTTGCTTGTAGGGCACTGTTTCATTGTACCGTATTTAATGTCGGGCTCTGTTTAATTTTACCTTGTTCACTGTAGGTCACTGTTTCATTGCACCGTATTTAATGTCAGGCTGTGTTTAATTTTACATTGTTCACTGTAGGGCACTGTTTCATTGCACTGTATTTAATGTCGGGCTCTGTTTAATTTTACCTTGTTGCTTGTAGGGCACTGTTTCATTGTACCGTATTTAATGTCGGGCTCTGTTTAATTTTACATTTTTCACTGTAGGGCACTGTTTCATTGTGCTGTATTTAATGTCGGGCTCTGTTTAATTTTACCTCGTTGCTTGTAAGGCACTGTTTCATTGTACTGTATTTAATGTCGGGCTCTGTTAAATTTTACCTTGTTCACTGTAGGGCACTGTTTCATTGTACCGTATTTAATGTCGGGCTCTGTTTAATTTTACCTTGTTCAGTGTAGGGCACTGTTTCATTGTACCGTATTTAATGATGGGCTCTGTTTAATTTTACCTTGTTCAGTGTAGGGCACTGTTTCATTGTACCATATTTACTGTCGGGCTGTGTTTAATTGTACATTGTTCACTGTAGGGCACTGTTTCATTGTACCGTATTTAATGTCGGGCTGTGTTTAATTGTACATTGTTCACTGTAGGGCACTGTTTCATTGTACCGTATTTAATGTTGGGCTGTGTGTAATTGTACATTGTTCACTGTAGGGCACTGTTTCATTGTACCGTATTTAATGTCGGGCTGTGTTTAAGTTTACATTGTTCAGTGTAGGGCACTGATTCATTGTACTGTATTTAATGTCGGGCTGTGTTTAATTTTACATTGTTCAGTGTAGGGCACTGTTTCACTGCACGGTATTTAATGTCGGGCTATGTTTAATTTTACATTGTTCACTGTAGGTCACTGTTTCATTGTACTGTATTTAATGTCAGGCTGTGTTTAATTTTACATTCTTCACTGCAGGGCATTGTTTCATTGTGCTGTATTTAATGTTGGGGTCTGTTTAATTTTACCTTGTTCACTGTCGGGCACTGTTTCGTTGTCCTGTATTTAATGTCGGGCTCTGTTTAATGTTACATTGTTCAGTGTAGGGCACTGTTTCATTGTACTGTATTTAATGTCGGGCTCTGTTTAATTTTGCCTTGTTTACTGTATGTCACTGTTTCAGTGTACTGTATTTAATGTCGGGCTCTGTTTCATTGTACCGTATTTAATGTCGGGCTCTGTTTAATTTTACATTGTTACTGGTAGGGCACTGATTCATTGTATCGTATTTAATGTCGGGCTGTGTTTAATTTTACATTCTTCACTGTAGGGCACTGTTTCATTGTACCGTATTTAATGTCGGGCTGTGTTTAATTTTACCTTGTTCACTGTCGGCACTGTTTCATTGTACCGTATTTAATGTTGGGCTGTGTTTAATTGTACATTGTTCACTGTAGGGCACTCTTTCATTGTACCGTATTTAATGTCGGGCTGTGTTTAATTTTACCTTGCTCAGTGGAGGGCACTGTTACATTGTACTGTATTTAATGTCGTGCTCTGTTTAATTTTACATTGTTCACTGTAGGGCACTGTTTCATTGTACCGTATTAATGTCGGGATATGTTTAATTTTACATTGTTCACTGTAGGTCACTGTTTCATTGTACTGTATTTAATGTCGGGCTGTGTTTAATTTTATATTCTTCACTGCAGGGCATTGTTTCATTGTGCTGTATTTAATGTTGGGCTCTGTTTAATTTTACCTTGTTCACTGTCGGGCACTGTTTCGTTGTCCTGTATTTAATGTCGGGCTCTGTTTAATGTTACATTTTTCAGTGTAGGGCACTGTTTCATTGTACCGTATTTAATGTCGGGCTCTGTTTTATTTTACTTTGTTCACTGTAGGGCACTGTTTCATTGTACCGTATTTAATGTTGGGCTGTGTGTAATTGTACATTGTTCACTGTAGGGCACTGTTTTATTGTACCGTATTTAATGTCGGGCTGTGTTTAAGTTTACATTGTTCAGTGTAGGGCACTGATTCATTGTACTGTATTTAATGTCGGGCTGTGTTTAATTTTACATTGTTCAGTGTAGGGCACTGTTTCACTGCACGGTATTTAATGTCGGGCTATGTTTAATTTTACATTGTTCACTGTAGGTCACTGTTTCATTGTACTGTATTTAATGTCAGGCTGTGTTTAATTTTACATTCTTCACTGCAGGGCATTGTTTCATTGTGCTGTATTTAATGTTGGGGTCTGTTTAATTTTACCTTGTTCACTGTCGGGCACTGTTTCGTTGTCCTGTATTTAATGTCGGGCTCTGTTTAATGTTACATTGTTCAGTGTAGGGCACTGTTTCATTGTACTGTATTTAATGTCGGGCTCTGTTTAATTTTGCCTTCTTTACTGTATGTCACTGTTTCAGTGTACTGTATTTAATGTCGGGCTCTGTTTCATTGTACCGTATTTAATGTCGGGCTCTGTTTAATTTTACATTGTTACTGGTAGGGCACTGATTCATTGTATCGTATTTAATGTCGGGCTGTGTTTAATTTTACATTCTTCACTGTAGGGCACTGTTTCATTGTACCGTATTTAATGTCGGGCTCTGTTTAATTTTACCTTGTTCAGTGTAGGACACTGTTTCATTGTACCGTATTTAATGTCGGGCTCAGTTTAATTTTCCTTGTTCAGTGTAGGGCACTTTTTCATTGTACCGTATTTAATGTCGGGCTGTGTTTAATTTTACATTGTTCAGTGTAGGGCACTGTTTCATTGTACCGTATTTAATGTCGGGCTGTGTTTAATTTTACCTTGTTCACTGTCGGCACTGTTTCATTGTACCGTATTTAATGTTGGGCTGTGTTTAATTGTACATTGTTCACTGTAGGGCACTCTTTCATTGTACCGTATTTAATGTCGGGCTGTGTTTAATTTTACCTTGCTCAGTGGAGGGCACTGTTACATTGTACTGTATTTAATGTCGTGCTCTGTTTAATTTTACATTGTTCACTGTAGGGCACTGTTTCATTGTACCGTATTTAATGTCGGGATATGTTTAATTTTACATTGTTCACTGTAGGTCACTGTTTCATTGTACTGTATTTAATGTCGGGCTGTGTTTAATTTTATATTCTTCACTGCAGGGCATTGTTTCATTGTGCTGTATTTAATGTTGGGCTCTGTTTAATTTTACCTTGTTCACTGTCGGGCACTGTTTCGTTGTCCTGTATTTAATGTCGGGCTCTGTTTAATGTTACATTTTTCAGTGTAGGGCACTGTTTCATTGTACTGCATTTAATGTCGGGCTCTGTTTAATTTTGCCTTGTTTACTGTAGGTCACTGTTTCAGTGTACTGTATTTAATGTCGGGCTCTGTTTCATTGTACCGTATTTAATGTCGGGCTGTGTTTAATTTTACCTTGTTCAGTGTAGGGCACTGTTTCATATTACCGTATTTAATGTCGGGCTGTGTTTAATTGTACATTGTTCACTGTAGGACACTGTTTCATTGTACCGTATTTAATGTTGGGCTGTGTTTAATTGTACATTGTTCACTGTAGGGCACTGTTTCATTTTACCGTATTTAATGTTGGGCTGTGTTTAATTGTACATTGTTCACTGTAGGGCACTGTTTCATTGTACCGTATTTAATGTCGGGCTGTGTTTAAGTTTACATTGTTCAGTGTAGGGCACTGATTCATTGTACTGTATTTAAAGTCGGGCTGTGTTTAATTTTACATTGTTCAGTGTAGGGCACTGTTTCACTGTACCGTATTTAATGTCGGGCTATGTTTAATTTTACATTGTTCACTGTAGGTCACTGTTTCATTGTACTGTACTTAATGTCGGGCGCTGTTTAATTTTACCTTGTTGCTTGTAGGGCACTGTTTCATTGTACCGTATTTAATGTCGGGCTCTGTTTAATTTTACCTTGTTCAGTGTAGGTCACTGTTTCATTGTA
Organism: Scyliorhinus torazame; assembly: GCF_047496885.1. NCBI lineage: Eukaryota > Metazoa > Chordata > Chondrichthyes > Carcharhiniformes > Scyliorhinidae > Scyliorhinus > Scyliorhinus torazame. The sequence continues at coordinate 1,232,279 of NW_027307774.1, forward strand.
CTGTATTTAATGTCGGGCTCTGTTTAATTTTACATTGTTCACTGTAGGGCACTGTTTCATTGTGCTGTATTTAATGTCGGGCTCTGATTAATTTTACCTTGTTCAGTATAGGGCACTGTTTCATTGTACCGCATTTAATGTCGGGCTGTGTTTAATTTTACCTCGTTGCTTGTAGGGCACTGTTTCATTGTACTGTATTTAATGTCGGGCTCTGTTTAATTTTACGTTGTTCACTGTAGGGCACTGTTTCATTGTACTGTATTTAATGTCGGGCTCTGTTTAATTTTACATTGTTCACATTAGGGCACTGTTTCATTGTACTGTATTTAATGTCGGGCTCTGTTTTATTTTACTTTGTGCACTGTAGGGCACTGTTTCATTGTACCGTATTTAATGTCGGGCTCTGTTTAATTTTACATTGTTACTGGTAGGGCACTGATTCATTGTATCGTATTTAATGTCGGGCTGTGTTTAATTTTACATTCTTCACTGTAGGACACTGTTTCATTGTACCGTATTTAATGTTGGGCTGTGTTTAATTTTACCTTGTTCAGTGTAGGACACTGTTTCATTGTACTGTATTTAATGTCGGGCTCTGTTTAATTTTACATTGTTCACTGTAGGGCACTCTTTCATTGTACCGTATTTAATGTCGGGCTGTGTTTAATTTTACCTTGCTCAGTGGAGGGCACTGTTACATTGTACTGTATTTAATGTCGTGCTCTGTTTAATTTTACATTGTTCACTGTAGGGCACTGTTTCATTGTACCGTATTTAATGTCGGGATATGTTTAATTTTACATTGTTCACTGTAGGTCACTGTTTCATTGTACTGTATTTAATGTCGGGCTCTGTTTAATTTTATATTCTTCACTGCAGGGCATTGTTTCATTGTGCTGTATTTAATGTTGGGCTCTGTTTAATTTTACCTTGTTCAATGTCGGGCACTGTTTCGTTGTCCTGTATTTAATGTCGGGCTCTGTTTAATGTTACATTTTTCAGTGTAGGGCACTGTTTCATTGTACTGCATTTAATGTCGGGCTCTGTTTAATTTTGCCTTGTTTACTGTTTGTCACTGTTTCAGTGTACTGTATTTAATGTCGGGCTCTGTTTCATTGTACCGTATTTAATGTCGGGCTGTGTTTAATTTTACCTTGTTCAGTGTAGGGCACTGTTTCATATTACCGTATTTAATGTCGGGCTGTGTTTAATTGTACATTGTTCACTGTAGGACACTGTTTCATTGTACCGTATTTAATGTTGGGCTGTGTTTAATTGTACATTGTTCACTGTAGGGCACTGTTTCATTGTACCGTATTTAATGTTGGGCTGTGTTTAATTGTACATTGTTCACTGTAGGGCACTGTTTCATTGTACCGTATTTAATGTCGGGCTGTGTTTAAGTTTACATTGTTCAGTGTAGGGCACTGATTCATTGTACTGTATTTAAAGTCGGGCTGTGTTTAATTTTACATTGTTCAGTGTAGGGCACTGTTTCACTGTACCGTATTTAATGTCGGGCTATGTTTAATTTTACATTGTTCACTGTAGGTCACTGTTTCATTGTACTGTACTTAATGTCGGGCGCTGTTTAATTTTACCTTGTTGCTTGTAGGGCACTGTTTCATTGTACCGTATTTAATGTCGGGCTCTGTTTAATTTTACCTTGTTCACTGTAGGTCACTGTTTCATTGCACCGTATTTAATATCGGGCTGTGTTTAATTTTACATTGTTCAGTGTAGTGCACTGTTTCATTCTACCGTATTTAATGTTGGGCTCTGTTTAATTTTACATTGTAGCTTGTAGGGCACTGTTTCATTGTACCGTATTTAATGTCGGGCTGTGTTTAATTTTACATTTTTCACTGTCGGGCACTGTTTCGTTGTCCTGTATTTAATGTCGGGCTCTGTTTAATGTTACATTTTTCAGTGTAGGGCACTGTTTCATTGTACTGCATTTAATGTCGGGCTCTGTTTAATTTTGCCTTGTTTACTGTAGGTCACTGTTTCAGTGTACTGTATTTAATGTCGGGCTCTGTTTCATTGTACCGTATTTAATGTCGGGCTGTGTTTAATTTTACCTTGTTCAGTGTAGGGCACTGTTTCATATTACCGTATTTAATGTCGGGCTGTGTTTAATTGTACATTGTTCACTGTAGGACACTGTTTCATTGTACCGTATTTAATGTTGGGCTGTGTTTAATTGTACATTGTTCACTGTAGGGCACTGTTTCATTTTACCGTATTTAATGTTGGGCTGTGTTTAATTGTACATTGTTCACTGTAGGGCACTGTTTCATTGTACCGTATTTAATGTCGGGCTGTGTTTAAGTTTACATTGTTCAGTGTAGGGCACTGATTCATTGTACTGTATTTAAAGTCGGGCTGTGTTTAATTTTACATTGTTCAGTGTAGGGCACTGTTTCACTGTACCGTATTTAATGTCGGGCTATGTTTAATTTTACATTGTTCACTGTAGGTCACTGTTTCATTGTACTGTACTTAATGCCGGGCGCTGTTTAATTTTACCTTGTTGCTTGTAGGGCACTGTTTCATTGTACCGTATTTAATGTCGGGCTCTGTTTAATTTTACCTTGTTCACTGTAGGTCACTGTTTCATTGTACTGTATTTAATGTCGGGCTCTGTTTAATTTTACATTGTTCACTGTAGGGCACTGTTTCATTGTGCTGTATTTAATGTCGGGCTCTGATTAATTTTACCTTGTTCAGTATAGGGCACTGTTTCATTGTACCGCATTTAATGTCGGGCTGTGTTTAATTTTACCTCGTTGCTTGTAGGGCACTGTTTCATTGTACTGTATTTAATGTCGGGCTCTGTTTTATTTTACTTTGTTCACTGTAGGGCACTGTTTCATTGTACCGTATTTAATGTCGGGCTCTGTTTAATTTTACATTGTTACTGGTAGGGCACTGATTCATTGTATCGTATTTAATGTCGGGCTGTGTTTAATTTTACATTCTTCACTGTAGGACACTGTTTCATTGTACCGTATTTAATGTTGGGCTGTGTTTAATTTTACCTTGTTCAGTGTAGGACACTGTTTCATTGTACTGTATTTAATGTCGGGCTCTGTTTAATTTTACATTGTTCACTGTAGGGCACTCTTTCATTGTACCGTATTTAATGTCGGGCTGTGTTTAATTTTACCTTGCTCAGTGGAGGGCACTGTTACATTGTACTGTATTTAATGTCGTGCTCTGTTTAATTTTACATTGTTCACTGTAGGGCACTGTTTCATTGTACCGTATTTAATGTCGGGATATGTTTAATTTTACATTGTTCACTGTAGGTCACTGTTTCATTGTACTGTATTTAATGTCGGGCTCTGTTTAATTTTATATTCTTCACTGCAGGGCATTGTTTCATTGTGCTGTATTTAATGTTGGGCTCTGTTTAATTTTACCTTGTTCACTGTCGGGCACTGTTTCGTTGTCCTGTATTTAATGTCGGGCTCTGTTTAATGTTACATTTTTCAGTGTAGGGCACTGTTTCATTGTACTGCATTTAATGTCGGGCTCTGTTTAATTTTGCCTTGTTTACTGTAGGTCACTGTTTCAGTGTACTGTATTTAATGTCGGGCTCTGTTTCATTGTACCGTATTTAATGTCGGGCTGTGTTTAATTTTACCTTGTTCAGTGTAGGGCACTGTTTCATATTACCGTATTTAATGTCGGGCTGTGTTTAATTGTACATTGTTCACTGTAGGACACTGTTTCATTGTACCGTATTTAATGTTGGGCTGTGTTTAATTGTACATTGTTCACTGTAGGGCACTGTTTCATTGTACCGTATTTAATGTTGGGCTGTGTTTAATTGTACATTGTTCACTGTAGGGCACTGTTTCATTGTACCGTATTTAATGTCGGGCTGTGTTTAAGTTTACATTGTTCAGTGTAGGGCACTGATTCATTGTACTGTATTTAAAGTCGGGCTGTGTTTAATTTTACATTGTTCAGTGTAGGGCACTGTTTCACTGTACCGTATTTAATGTCGGGCTATGTTTAATTTTACATTGTTCACTGTAGGTCACTGTTTCATTGTACTGTACTTAATGTCGGGCGCTGTTTAATTTTACCTTGTTGCTTGTAGGGCACTGTTTCATTGTACCGTATTTAATGTCGGGCTCTGTTTAATTTTACCTTGTTCACTGTAGGGCACTGTTTCATTGTACCGTATTTAATGTCGGGCTGTGTTTAATTTTACATTTTTCACTGTAGGGCACTGTTTCATTGTGCTGTATTTAATGTCGGGCTCTGTTTAATTTTACCTCATTGCTTGTAGGTCACTGTTTCATTGTACTGTATTTAATGTCGGGCTCTGTTGAATTTTACCTTGTTCACTATAGGGCACTGTTTCATTGTACCGTATTTAATGTCGGGCTATGTTTAATTTTACCTTGTTCAGTGTAGGGCACTGTTTCATTGTACCGTATTTAATGACGGGCTCTGTTTAATTTTACCTTGTTCACTATAGGGCACTGTTTCATTGTACCGTATTTAATGTCGGGCTATGTTTAATTTTACCTTGTTCAGTGTAGGGCACTGTTTCATTGTACCGTATTTAATGACGGGCTCTGTTTAATTTTACCTTGTTCACTGTAGGTCACTGTTTCATTGTACTGTATTTAATGTCGGGCTCTGTTTAATTTTACATTGTTCACTGTAGGGCACTGTTTCATTGTGCTGTATTTAATGTCGGGCTCTGATTAATTTTACCTTGTTCAGTATAGGGCACTGTTTCATTGTACCGCATTTAATGTCGGGCTGTGTTTAATTTTACCTCGTTGCTTGTAGGGCACTGTTTCATTGTACTGTATTTAATGTCGGGCTCTGTTTTATTTTACTTTGTTCACTGTAGGGCACTGTTTCATTGTACCGTATTTAATGTCGGGCTCTGTTTAATTTTACATTGTTACTGGTAGGGCACTGATTCATTGTATCGTATTTAATGTCGGGCTGTGTTTAATTTTACATTCTTCACTGTAGGACACTGTTTCATTGTACCGTATTTAATGTTGGGCTGTGTTTAATTTTACCTTGTTCAGTGTAGGACACTGTTTCATTGTACTGTATTTAATGTCGGGCTCTGTTTAATTTTACATTGTTCACTGTAGGGCACTCTTTCATTGTACCGTATTTAATGTCGGGCTGTGTTTAATTTTACCTTGCTCAGTGGAGGGCACTGTTACATTGTACTGTATTTAATGTCGTGCTCTGTTTAATTTTACATTGTTCACTGTAGGGCACTGTTTCATTGTACCGTATTTAATGTCGGGATATGTTTAATTTTACATTGTTCACTGTAGGTCACTGTTTCATTGTACTGTATTTAATGTCGGGCTCTGTTTAATTTTATATTCTTCACTGCAGGGCATTGTTTCATTGTGCTGTATTTAATGTTGGGCTCTGTTTAATTTTACCTTGTTCACTGTCGGGCACTGTTTCGTTGTCCTGTATTTAATGTCGGGCTCTGTTTAATGTTACATTTTTCAGTGTAGGGCACTGTTTCATTGTACTGCATTTAATGTCGGGCTCTGTTTAATTTTGCCTTGTTTACTGTAGGTCACTGTTTCAGTGTACTGTATTTAATGTCGGGCTCTGTTTCATTGTACCGTATTTAATGTCGGGCTGTGTTTAATTTTACCTTGTTCAGTGTAGGGCACTGTTTCATATTACCGTATTTAATGTCGGGCTGTGTTTAATTGTACATTGTTCACTGTAGGACACTGTTTCATTGTACCGTATTTAATGTTGGGCTGTGTTTAATTGTACATTGTTCACTGTAGGGCACTGTTTCATTGTACCGTATTTAATGTTGGGCTGTGTTTAATTGTACATTGTTCACTGTAGGGCACTGTTTCATTGTACCGTATTTAATGTCGGGCTGTGTTTAAGTTTACATTGTTCAGTGTAGGGCACTGATTCATTGTACTGTATTTAAAGTCGGGCTGTGTTTAATTTTACATTGTTCAGTGTAGGGCACTGTTTCACTGTACCGTATTTAATGTCGGGCTATGTTTAATTTTACATTGTTCACTGTAGGTCACTGTTTCATTGTACTGTACTTAATGTCGGGCGCTGTTTAATTTTACCTTGTTGCTTGTAGGGCACTGTTTCATTGTACCGTATTTAATGTCGGGCTCTGTTTAATTTTACCTTGTTCACTGTAGGGCACTGTTTCATTGTACCGTATTTAATGTCGGGCTGTGTTTAATTTTACATTTTTCACTGTAGGGCACTGTTTCATTGTGCTGTATTTAATGTCGGGCTCTGTTTAATTTTACCTCATTGCTTGTAGGTCACTGTTTCATTGTACTGTATTTAATGTCGGGCTCTGTTGAATTTTACCTTGTTCACTATAGGGCACTGTTTCATTGTACCGTATTTAATGTCGGGCTATGTTTAATTTTACCTTGTTCAGTGTAGGGCACTGTTTCATTGTACCGTATTTAATGACGGGCTCTGTTTAATTTTACCTTGTTCACTATAGGGCACTGTTTCATTGTACCGTATTTAATGTCGGGCTATGTTTAATTTTACCTTGTTCAGTGTAGGGCACTGTTTCATTGTACCGTATTTAATGACGGGCTCTGTTTAATTTTACCTTGTTCAGTGTAGGGCACTGTTTCATTGTACTGTATTTAATGTCGGGCTCTGTTTAATTTTACCTTGTTCAGTGGAGGGCACTGTTTCATTGTACCGCATTTAATATCGGGCTGTGTTTAATTTTACATTGTTCAGTGTAGGGCACTGTTTCATTGTACCGTATTTAATGTCGGGCTGTGTTTAATTTTACCTTGTTCAGTGTAGGGCACTCTTTCATATTACCGTATTTAATGACGGGGTGTGTTTAATTGTACATTGTTCACTGTAGGACACTGTTTCATTGTACTGTAGTTAATGTCGGGCTCTGTTTAATTTTACCTTGTTCAGTGGAGGGCACTGTTTCATTGTACCGCATTTAATATCGGGCTGTGTTTAATTTTACATTGTTCAGTGTAGGGCACTGTTTCATTGTACCGTATTTAATGTCGGGCTGTGTTTAATTTTACCTTGTTCAGTGTAGGGCACTCTTTCATATTACCGTATTTAATGACGGGGTGTGTTTAATTGTACATTGTTCACTGTAGGACACTGTTTCATTGTACCGTATTTAATGTTGGGCTGTGTTTAATTGTACATTGTTCACTGTAGGGCACTGTTTCATTGTACCGTATTTAATGTTGGGCTGTGTTTAATTGTACATTGTTCACTGTCGGGCACTGTTTCATTGTACCGTATTTAATGTCGGGCTGTGTTTAAGTTTACATTGTTCAGTGTAGGGCACTGATTCATTGTACAGTATTTAATGTCGGGCTGTGTTTAATTTTACTTTTTTCAGTGTAGGGCACTGTTTCACTGTACCGTATTTAATGTCGGGCTAGATTTAATTTTACATTGTTCACTGTAGGTCACTGTTTCATTGTACTGTATTTAATGTCGTACTGTGTTTAATTGTACATTGTTGCTTGTAGGGCACTGTTTCATTGTACCGTATTCAATGTCGGGCTCTGTTTAATTTTACTTTGTTGCTGGTAGGCCACTGATTCATTGCACCGTATTTAATGTCGGGCTGTGTTTAATTTTACATTGTTCACTGTAGGGCACTGTTTCATTGTACCGTATTTAATGTCGGGCTCTGTTTTATTTTACATTGTTCACATTAGGGCACTGTTTCATTGTACCGTATTTAATGTCGGGCTCTGTTTAATTTTACCTTGTTCAGTGTAGGGCACTGTTTCATTGTACCGTATTTACTGTCGGGCTGTGTTTAATTGTACATTGTTCACTGTAGGGCACTGTTTCATTGTACCGTATTTAATGTCGGGCTGTGTTTAATTGTACATTGTTCACTGTAGGGCACTGTTTCATTGTACTGTATTTAATGTCGGGCTCTGTTTAATTTTACCTTGTTCAGTGTAGGACACTGTTTTATATTACCGTATTTAATGTTGGGCTGTGTTTAATTGTACATTGTTCACTGTAGGGCACTGTTTCATTGTACCGTATTTAATGTTGGGCTGTGTGTAATTGTACATTGTTCACTGTAGGGCACTGTTTCATTGTACCGTATTTAATGTCGGGCTGTGTTTAAGTTTACATTGTTCAGTGTAGGGCACTGATTCATTGTACTGTATTTAATGTCGGGCTGTGTTTAATTTTACATTGTTCAGTGTAGGGCACTGTTTCACTGCACGGTATTTAATGTCGGGCTATGTTTAATTTTACATTGTTCACTGTAGGTCACTGTTTCATTGTACTGTATTTAATGTCGGGCTGTGTTTAATTTTACATTCTTCACTGCAGGGCATTGTTTCATTGTGCTGTATTTAATGTTGGGCTCTGTTTAATTTTACCTTGTTCACTGTCGGGCACTGTTTCGTTGTCCTGTATTTAATGTCGGGCTCTGTTTAATGTTACATTGTTCAGTGTAGGGCACTGTTTCATTGTACTGTATTTAATGTCGGGCTCTGTTTAATTTTGCCTTGTTTACTGTATGTCACTGTTTCAGTGTACTGTATTTAATGTCGGGCTCTGTTTCATTGTACCGTATTTAATGTCGGGCTGTGTTTAATTTCACCTTGTTCAGTGTAGGGCACTGTTTCATATTACCGTATTTAATGTCGGGCTGTGTTTAATTGTACATTGTTCACTGTAGGACACTGTTTCATTGTACCGTATTTAATGTTGGGCTGTGTTTAATTGTACATAGTTCACTGTAGGGCACTGTTTCATTGTACCGTATTTAATGTCGGGCTGTGTTTAAGTTTACATTGTTCAGTGTAGGGCACTGTTTCACTGTACCGTATTTAATGTCGGGCTATGTTTAATTTTACATTGTTCACTGTAGGTCACTGTTTTATTGTACTGTACTTAATGTCGGGCGCTGTTTAACTTTACCTTGTTGCTTGTAGGGCACTGTTTGATTGTACCGTATTTAATGTCGGGCTCTGTTTAATTTTACCTTGTTCACTGTAGGTCACTGTTTCATTGCACCGTATTTAATGTCGGGCTGTGTTTAATTTTACATTGTTCACTGTAGGGCACTGTTTCATTGCACTGTATTTAATGTCGGGCTCTGCTTAATTTTACCTTGTTGCTTGTAGGGCACTGTTTCATTGTACTGTATTTAATGTCTGGCTCTGTTTAATTTTACATTTTTCACTGTAGGGCACTGTTTCATTGTGCTGTATTTAATGTCGGGCTCTGTTTAATTTTACCTCGTTGCTTGTAGGGCACTGTTTCATTGTACTGTATTTAATGATGGGCTCTGTTTAATTTTACCTTGTTCAGTGGAGGGCACTGTTTCATTGTACCGTATTTACTGTCGGGCTGTGTTTAATTGTACATTGTTCACTGTAGGGCACTGTTTCATTGTACCGTATTTAATGTCGGGCTGTGTTTAATTGTACATTGTTCACTGTAGGGCACTGTTTCATTGTACCGTATTTAATGTCGGGCTCTGTTTAATTTTACCTTGTTCACTGTAGGTCACTGTTTCATTGCACCGTATTTAATGTCGGGCTGTGTTTAATTTTACATTGTTCAGTGTAGGGCACTGTTTCGTTCTACCGTATTTAATGTCGAGCTCTGTTTAATTTTACATTGTTCACTGTAGGTCACTGTTTCATTGCACTGTATTTATTGTCTTGCTGTGTTTAAGTTTACATTGTAGCTTGTAGTGCACTGTTTCCTTGTACTGTATTTAATGTCGGGCTCTGTTTAATTTTACATTGTTCACTGTAGGGCACTGTTTCATTGCACTGTATTTATTGTCGGGCTCTGTTTAATTTTACCTTGTTGCTTGTTGGGCACTGTTTCATTGTTCCGTATTTAATGTCGGGCTCTGTTTAATTTTACCTCGTTGCTTGTAGAGCACTGTTTCGTTGTACTGTATTTAATGTCGGGCTGTGTTTAATTTTACATTGTTCAGTGTAGGTCACTGTTTCATTGTACTGTATTTAATGTCGGGCTCTGTTTAATTTTACCTTGTTCACTGAAGGGCACTGTTTCATTGTACTGTATTTAATGTCCGGCTCTGTTTAATTTTACCTTGTTCACTGTAGGTCACTGTTTCATTTTACCGTATTTAATGTCGGGCTCTGTTTAATTTTACTTTGTTCACTGTAGGTCACTCTTTCATATTACCGTATTTAATGACGGGATGTGTTTAATTGTACATTGTTCACTGTAGGACACTGTATCATTGTACCGTATTTAATGTTGGGCTGTGTTTAATTGTACATTGTTCACTGTCGGGCACTGTTTCATTGTACCGTATTTAATGTCGGGCTGTGTTTAATTTTACATTGTTCAGTGTAGGGCACTGTTTCACTGTACCGTATTTAATGTCGGGCTAGATTTAATTTTACATTGTTCACTGTAGGTCACTGTTTCATTGTACCGTATTTAATGTCGAGCTCTGTTTAATTTTACATTGTAGCTTGTAGGGCACTGTTTCATTGTACTGTATTTAATGTCGGGCTCTGTTTAATTTTACATTGTTCACTGTAGGGCACTGTTTCATTGCACCGTATTTAATGTCGGGCTCTGTTTAATTTTACATTGTTCAGTGTAGGGCACTGTTTCATTGTGCTGTATTTAATGTCGAGCTCTGTTTAATTTTACATTGTAGCTTGTAGGGCACTGTTTCATTGTACTGTATTTAATGTCGGCTCTGTTTAATTTTACATTGTTCACTGTAGGGCACTGTTTCATTGCACTGTATTTAATGTCGGGCTCTGTTTAATTTTACCTTGTTGCTTGTTGGGCACTGTTTCATTGTTCCGTATTTAATGTCGGGCTCTGTTTAATTTTACCTTGTTGCTTGTAGGGCACTGTTTCATTGTGCTGTATTTAATGTCGGGCTCTGTTTAATGTTACCTCGTTGCTTGTAGGGCACTGTTTCATTGTACTGTATTTAATGTCGGGCTCTGTTTAATTTTACCTTGTTCACTGAAGGGCACTGTTTCATTGTACTGTATTTAATGTCCGGCTCTGTTTAATTTTACCTTGTTCACTGTAGGGCACTGTTTCATTGTACTGTATTTAATGTCGGGCTCTGTTTAATTTTACATTGTTGCTGGTAGGGCACTGATTCATTGTACCGTATTTAATGTCGGGCTGTGTTTAATTTTACATTGTTCACTGTAGGGCACTGTTTCATTGTACCGTATTTAATGTCGGGCTCTGTTTTATTTTACATTGTTCACATTAGGGCACTGTTTCATTGTACCGTATTTAATGTCGGGCTCTGTTTAATTTTACCTTGTTCAGTGTAGGGCACTGTTTCATTGTACCGTATTTAATGTCGGGCTGTGTTTAATTTTACATTGTTCCGTGTAGGGCACTGTTTCATTGTAACGTATTTAATGTCGGGCTGAGTTTAATTTTACCTTGTTCAGTGTAGGGCACTGTTTCACTGTACCGTATTTAATGTTGGGCTGTGTTTAATTGTACATTGTTCACTGTAGGGCACTGTTTCATTGTACTGTATTTAATGTCGGGCTCTGTTTAATTTTACCTTGTTCAGTGTAGGGCACTGTTTCATTGTGCTGTATTTAATGTCGAGCTCTGTTTAATTTTACATTGTAGCTTGTAGGGCACTGTTTCATTGTACTGTATTTAATGTCGGGCTCTGTTTAATTTTACATTGTTCACTGTAGGGCACTGTTTCATTGCACTGTATTTAATGTCGGGCTCTGTTTAATTTTACCTTGTTGCTTGTTGGGCACTGTTTCATTGTTCCGTATTTAATGTCGGGCTCTGTTTAATTTTACCTTGTTGCTTGTAGGGCACTGTTTCATTGTGCTGTATTTAATGTCGGGCTCTGTTTAATGTTACCTCGTTGCTTGTAGGGCACTGTTTCATTGTACTGTATTTAATGTCGGGCTCTGTTTAATTTTACCTTGTTCACTGAAAGGCACTGTTTCATTGTACTGTATTTAATGTCCGGCTCTGTTTAATTTTACCTTGTTCACTGTAGGGCACTGTTTCATTGTACTGTATTTAATGTGGGGCTCTGTTTAATTTTACGTTGTTCACTGTCGGGCACTGTTTCATTGTACCGTATTTAATGTCGGGCTCTGTTTAATTTTACATTGTTGCTGGTAGGGCACTGATTCATTGTACCGTATTTAATGTCGGGCTGTGTTTAATTTTACATTGTTCAGTGTAGGGCACTGTTTCATTGTAACGTATTTAATGTCGGGCTGTGTTTAATTTTACCTTGTTCAGTATAGGGCACTGTTTCACTGTACCGTATTTAATGTTGGGCTGTGTTTAATTGTACATTGTTCACTGTAGGGCACTGTTTCATTGTACCGTATTTAATGTTGGGCTGTGTTTAATTGTACATTGTTCACTGTAGGGCACTGATTCATTGTACCGTATTTAATGTCGGGCTGTGTTTAATTTTACCTTGCTCAGTGGAGGGCACTGTTACATTGTACTGTATTTAATGTCGTGCTCTGTTTAATTTTACATTGTTCACTGTAGGGCACTGTTTCATTGTACCGTATTTAATGTCGGGCTATGTTTAATTTTACATTGTTCACTGTAGGTCACTGTTTCATTGTACTGTATTTAATGTCGGGCTGTGTTTAATTTTACCTTGCTCAGTGTAGGGCACTGTTTCATTGTACGGTATTTAATGTCGGGCTCTGTTTTATTTTACATTGTTCACATTAGGGCCCTGTTTCATTGTACTGTATTTAATGTCGGGCTCTGTTTAATTTTACGTTGTTCACTGTAGGGCACTGTTTCATTGTACCGTGTTTAATGTCGGGCTCTGTTTAATTTTACATTGTTGCTGGTAGGGCACTGATTCATTGTACCGTATTTAATGTCGGGCTGTGTTTAATTTTACATTGTTCACTGTAGGGCACTGTTTCATTGTACCGTATTTAATGTCGGGCTCTGTTTTATTTTACATTGATCACATTAGGGCACTGTTTCATTGTACCGTATTTAATGTCGGGCTGTGTTTAATTGTACATTGTTCACTGTAGGGCACTGTTTCATTGTACTGTATTTAATGTCGGGCTCTGTTTAATTTTACCTTGTTCAGTGTAGGACACTGTTTTATATTACCGTATTTAATGTTGGGCTGTGTTTAATTGCACATTGTTCACTGTAGGGCACTGTTTCACTGCACGGTATTTAATCTCGGGCTATGTTTAATTTTACATTGTTCACTGTAGGTCACTGTTTCATTGTACTGTATTTAATGTCGGGCGCTGTTTAATTTTACCTCGTTGCTTGTAGGGCACTGTTTCATTGTACTGTATTTAATGTCCGGCTCTGTTTAATTTTACCTTGTTCACTGTAGGGCACTGTTTCATTTTACTGTATTTAATTTCGGGCTGTGTTTAATTTTACATTGTTCAGTGTAGGGCGCTGATTTATTGTACCGTATTTAATGTCGGGCTCTGTTTAATTTTACATTGCTCACTGTAGGGCACTGTTTCATTGTACTGTGTTTAATGTCGGGCTCTGTTTAATTTTACCTTGTTCACTGTAGGGCACTGTTTCATTGTACGGTATTTAATGTCGGGCTCTGTTTTATTTTACATTGTTCACATTAGGGCCCTGTTTCATTGTACTGTATTTAATGTCGGGCTCTGTTTAATTTTACATTGTTGCTGGTATGGCACTGATTCATTGTACCGTATTTACTGTCGGGCTGTGTTTAATTGTACATTGTTCACTGTAGGGCACTGTTTCATTGTACCGTATTTAATGTCGGGCTGTGTTTAATTGTACCTTGTTCAGTGTAGGACACTGTTTTATGTTACCGTATTTAATGTTGGGCTGTGTTTAATTGTACATTGTTCACTGTAGGGCACTGTTTCATTGTACCGTATTTAATGTCGGGCTGTGTTTAAGTTTACATTGTTCAGTGTAGGGCACTGATTCATTGTACTGTATTTAATGTCGGGCTGTGTTTAATTTTACATTGTTCAGTGTAAGGCACTGTTTCACTGCACGGTATTTAATGTCGGGCTATGTTTAATTTTACATTGTTCAGTGTAGGGCACTGTTTCACTGCACGGTATTTAATGTCGGGCTATGTTTAATTTTACCTTGTTGCTTGTAGGGCACTGTTTCATTGTACCGTATTTAATGTCGAGCTCTGTTTAATTTTACATTGTAGCTTGTAGGGCACTGTTTCATTGTACTGTATTTAATGTCGGGCTCTGTTTAATTTTACCTTGTTCACTGTAGGTCACTGTTTCATTGTACTGTATTTAATGTCGGGCTGTGTTTAATTTTACATTGTTCACTGTAGGGCACTGTTTCATTGCACTGTATTTAATGTCGGGCTCCGTTTAATTTTACCTTGTTGCTTGTAGGGCACTGTTTCATTGTACCGTATTTAATGTCGGGCTCTGTTTAATTTTACATTGTTCACTGTAGGGCACTGTTTCATTGTGCTGTATTCAATGTCGGGCTCTGTTTAATTTTACCCCATTGCTTGTAGGGCACTGTTTCATTGTACTGTATTTAATGTCGGGCTCTGTTTAATTTTACCTTGTTCACTGTAGGGCACTGTTTCATTGTACTGTATTTAATGTCCGGCTCTGTTTAATTTTACCTTGTTCACTGTAGGGCACTGTTTCATTTTACTGTATTTAATGTCGGGCTGTGTTTAATTTTACATTGTTCAGTGTAGGGCACTGATTCATTGTACCGTATTTAATGTCGGGCTCTGTTTAATTTTACCTTGTTCAGTGTAGGGCACTGTTTCATTGTGCTGTATTTAATGTTGGACTCTGTTTAATTTTACCTTGTTCACTGTCGGGCACTGTTTCGTTGTCCCGTATTTAATGTCGGGCTCTGTTTAATGTTACATTGTTCAGTGTAGGGCACTGTTTCATTGTACTGTATTTAATGTCGGGCTCTGTTTAATTTTGCCTTGTTTACTGTAGGTCACTATTTCATTGTACTGTATTTAATGTCGGGCTCTGTTTAATTTTACATTGTTCACTGTAGGGCACTGTTTCATTGCACCGTATTTAATGTCGGGCTCTGTTTAATTTTACATTGTTCAGTGTAGGGCACTGTTTCATTGTGCTGTATTTAATGTCGAGCTCTGTTTAATTTTACATTGTAGCTTGTAGGGCACTGTTTCATTGTACTGTATTTAATGTCGGCTCTGTTTAATTTTACATTGTTCACTGTAGGGCACTGTTTCATTGCACTGTATTTAATGTCGGGCTCTGTTTAATTTTACCTTGTTGCTTGTTGGGCACTGTTTCATTGTTCCGTATTTAATGTCGGGCTCTGTTTAATTTTACCTTGTTGCTTGTAGGGCACTGTTTCATTGTGCTGTATTTAATGTCGGGCTCTGTTTAATGTTACCTCGTTGCTTGTAGGGCACTGTTTCATTGTACTGTATTTAATGTCGGGCTCTGTTTAATTTTACCTTGTTCACTGAAGGGCACTGTTTCATTGTACTGTATTTAATGTCCGGCTCTGTTTAATTTTACCTTGTTCACTGTAGGGCACTGTTTCATTGTACTGTATTTAATGTCGGGCTCTGTTTAATTTTACATTGTTGCTGGTAGGGCACTGATTCATTGTACCGTATTTAATGTCGGGCTGTGTTTAATTTTACATTGTTCACTGTAGGGCACTGTTTCATTGTACCGTATTTAATGTCGGGCTCTGTTTTATTTTACATTGTTCACATTAGGGCACTGTTTCATTGTACCGTATTTAATGTCGGGCTCTGTTTAATTTTACCTTGTTCAGTGTAGGGCACTGTTTCATTGTACCGTATTTAATGTCGGGCTGTGTTTAATTTTACATTGTTCCGTGTAGGGCACTGTTTCATTGTAACGTATTTAATGTCGGGCTGTGTTTAATTTTACCTTGTTCAGTGTAGGGCACTGTTTCACTGTACCGTATTTAATGTTGGGCTGTGTTTAATTGTACATTGTTCACTGTAGGGCACTGTTTCATTGTACTGTATTTAATGTCGGGCTCTGTTTAATTTTACCTTGTTCAGTGTAGGGCACTGTTTCATTGTGCTGTATTTAATGTCGAGCTCTGTTTAATTTTACATTGTAGCTTGTAGGGCACTGTTTCATTGTACTGTATTTAATGTCGGGCTCTGTTTAATTTTACATTGTTCACTGTAGGGCACTGTTTCATTGCACTGTATTTAATGTCGGGCTCTGTTTAATTTTACCTTGTTGCTTGTTGGGCACTGTTTCATTGTTCGGTATTTAATGTCGGGCTCTGTTTAATTTTACCTTGTTGCTTGTAGGGCACTGTTTCATTGTGCTGTATTTAATGTCGGGCTCTGTTTAATATTACCTCGTTGCTTGTAGGGCACTGTTTCATTGTACTGTATTTAATGTCGGGCTCTGTTTAATTTTACCTTGTTCACTGAAAGGCACTGTTTCATTGTACTGTATTTAATGTCCGGCTCTGTTTAATTTTACCTTGTTCACTGTAGGGCACTGTTTCATTGTACTGTATTTAATGTCGGGCTCTGTTTAATTTTACGTTGTTCACTGTCGGGCACTGTTTCATTGTACCGTATTTAATGTCGGGCTCTGTTTAATTTTACATTGTTGCTGGTAGGGCACTGATTCATTGTACCGTATTTAATGTCGGGCTGTGTTTAATTTTACATTGTTCACTGTAGGGCACTGTTTCATTGTACCGTATTTAATGTCGGGCTCTGTTTTATTTTACATTGTTCACATTAGGGCACTGTTTCATTGTACCGTATTTAATGTCGGGCTCTGTTTAATTTTACCTTGTTCAGTGTAGGGCACTGTTTCATTGTACCGTATTTAATGTCGGGCTGTGTTTAATTTTACATTGTTCCGTGTAGGGCACTGTTTCATTGTAACGTATTTAATGTAGGGCTGTGTTTAATTTTACCTTGTTCAGTGTAGGGCACTGCTTCACTGTACCGTATTTAATGTTGGGCTGTGTTTAATTGTACATTGTTCACTGTAGGGCACTGTTTCATTGTACTGTATTTAATGTCGGGCTCTGTTTAATTTTACCTTGTTCAGTGTAGGGCACTGTTTCATTGTACCGTATTTAATGTCGGGCTGTGTTTAATTTTACATTGTTCAGTGTAGGGCACTGTTTCATTGTAACGTATTTAATGTCGGGCTGTGTTTAATTTTACCTTGTTCAGTATAGGGCACTGTTTCACTGTACCGTATTTAATGTTGAGCTGTGTTTAATTGTACATTGTTCACTGTAGGGCACTGTTTCATTGTACCGTATTTAATGTTGGGCTGTGTTTAATTGTACATTGTTCACTGTAGGGCACTGATTCATTGTACCGTATTTAATGTCGGGCTGTGTTTAATTTTACCTTGCTCAGTGGAGGGCACTGTTACATTGTACTGTATTTAATGTCGTGCTCTGTTTAATTTTACATTGTTCACTGTAGGGCACTGTTTCATTGTACCGTATTTAATGTCGGGCTATGTTTAATTTTACATTGTTCACTGTAGGTCACTGTTTCATTGTACTGTATTTAATGTCGGGCTGTGTTTAATTTTACCTTGCTCAGTGTAGGGCACTGTTTCATTGTACGGTATTTAATGTCGGGCTCTGTTTTATTTTACATTGTTCACATTAGGGCCCTGTTTCATTGTACTGTATTTAATGTCGGGCTCTGTTTAATTTTACGTTGTTCACTGTAGGGCACTGTTTCATTGTACCGTGTTTAATGTCGGGCTCTGTTTAATTTTACATTGTTGCTGGTAGGGCACTGATTCATTGTACCGTATTTAATGTCGGGCTGTGTTTAATTTTACATTGTTCACTGTAGGGCACTGTTTCATTGTACCGTATTTAATGTCGGGCTCTGTTTTATTTTACATTGTTCACATTAGGGCACTGTTTCATTGTACCGTATTTAATGTCGGGCTCTGTTTAATTTTACCTTGTTCAGTGTAGGTCACTGTTTCATTGTACCGTATTTACTGTCGGGCTGTGTTTAATTTTACATTGTTCAATGTAGGGCACTGTTTCATTGTACCGTATTTAATGTCGGGCTGTGTTTAATTGTACATTGTTCACTGTAGGGCACTGTTTCATTGTACTGTATTTAATGTCGGGCTCTGTTTAATTTTACCTTGTTCAGTGTAGGACACTGTTTTATATTACCGTATTTAATGTTGGGCTGTGTTTAATTGCACATTGTTCACTGTAGGGCACTGTTTCATTGTACCGTATTTAATGTTGGGCTGTGTGTAATTGTACATTGTTCACTGTAGGGCACTGTTTCATTGTACCGTATTTAATGTTGGGCTCTGTTTAATTTTACATTGTTGCTAGTAGGGCACTGATTCATTGTACCGTATTTAATGTCGGGCTGTGTTTAATTTTACATTGTTCACTGTAGGGCACTGTTTCATTGTACCGTATTTAATGTCGGGCTCTGTTTTATTTTACATTGTTCACATTAGGGCACTGTTTCATTGTACCGTATTTAATGTCGGGCTCTGTTTAATTTTACCTTGTTCAGTGTAGGTCACTGTTTCATTGTACCGTATTTACTGTCGGGCTGTGTTTAATTTTACATTGTTCAATGTAGGGCACTGTTTCATTGTACCGTATTTAATGTCGGGCTGTGTTTAATTGTACATTGTTCACTGTAGGGCACTGTTTCATTGTACTGTATTTAATGTCGGGCTCTGTTTAATTTTACCTTGTTCAGTGTAGGACACTGTTTTATATTACCGTATTTAATGTTGGGCTGTGTTTAATTGCACATTGTTCACTGTAGGGCACTGTTTCATTGTACCGTATTTAATGTTGGGCTGTGTGTAATTGTACATTGTTCACTGTAGGGCACTGTTTCATTGTACCGTATTTAATGTTGGGCTGTGTTTAAGTTTACATTGTTCAGTGTAGGGCACTGATTCATTGTACTGTATTTAATGTCGTGCTGTGTTTAATTTTACATTGTTCAGTGTCGGGCACTGTTTCACTGCACGGTATTTAATCTCGGGCTATGTTTACTTTTACATTGTTCACTGTAGGTCACTGTTTCATTGTACTGTATTTAATGTCGGGCGCTGTTTAATTTTACCTTGTTGCTTGTAGGGCACTGTTTCATTGCACCGTATTTAATGTCGGGCTCTGTTTAATTTTACATTGTTCACTGTAGGGCACTGTTTTATTGTGCTGTATTTAATGTCGGGCTCTGTTTAATTTTACCTCGTTGCTTGTAGGGCACTGTTTCATTGTACTGTATTTAATGTCCGGCTCTGTTTAATTTTACCTTGTTCACTGTAGGGCACTGTTTCATTGTACGGTATTTAATGTCGGGCTCTGTTTTATTTTACATTGTTCACATTAGGGCCCTGTTTCATTGTACTGTATTTAATGTCGGGCTCTGTTTAATTTTACATTGTTGCTGGTATGGCACTGATTCATTGTACCGTATTTACTGTCGGGCTGTGTTTAATTGTACATTGTTCACTGTAGGGCACTGTTTCATTGTACCGTATTTAATGTCGGGCTGTGTTTAATTGTACATTGTTCACTGTAGGGCACTGTTTCATTGTACTGTATTTAATGTCGGGCTCTGTTTAATTTTACCTTGTTCAGTGTAGGACACTGTTTTATGTTACCGTATTTAATGTTGGGCTGTGTTTAATTGTACATTGTTCACTGTAGGGCACTGTTTCATTGTACCGTATTTAATGTCGGGCTGTGTTTAAGTTTACATTGTTCAGTGTAGGGCACTGATTCATTGTACTGTATTTAATGTCGGGCTGTGTTTAATTTTACATTGTTCAGTGTAAGGCACTGTTTCACTGCACGGTATTTAATGTCGGGCTATGTTTAATTTTACATTGTTCAGTGTAGGGCACTGTTTCACTGCACGGTATTTAATGTCGGGCTATGTTTAATTTTACCTTGTTGCTTGTAGGGCACTGTTTCATTGTACCGTATTTAATGTCGAGCTCTGTTTAATTTTACATTGTAGCTTGTAGGGCACTGTTTCATTGTACTGTATTTAATGTCGGGCTCTGTTTAATTTTACCTTGTTCACTGTAGGTCACTGTTTCATTGTACTGTATTTAATGTCGGGCTGTGTTTAATTTTACATTGTTCACTGTAGGGCACTGTTTCATTGCACTGTATTTAATGTCGGGCTCTGTTTAATTTTACCTTGTTGCTTGTAGGGCACTGTTTCATTGTACCGTATTTAATGTCGGGCTCTGTTTAATTTTACATTGTTCACTGTAGGGCACTGTTTCATTGTGCTGTATTTAATGTCCGGCTCTGTTTAATTTTACCTTGTTCACTGTAGGGCACTGTTTCATTTTACTGTATTTAATGTCGGGCTGTGTTTAATTTTACATTGTTCAGTTTAGGGCACTGATTCATTGTACCGTATTTAATGTCGGGCTCTGTTTAATTTTACCTTGTTCAGTGTAGGGCACTGTTTCATTGTGCTGTATTTAATGTTGGACTCTGTTTAATTTTACCTTGTTCACTGTCGGGCACTGTTTCGTTGTCCCGTATTTAATGTCGGGCTCTGTTTAATGTTACATTGTTCAGTGTAGGGCACTGTTTCATTGTACTGTATTTAATGTCGGGCTCTGTTTAATTTTGCCTTGTTTACTGTAGGTCACTATTTCATTGTACTGTATTTAATGTCGGGCTCTGTTTAATTTTACCTTATTCAGTGTAGGGCACTGTTTCATTGTACCATATTTAATGTCGGGCTCTGTTTAATTTTACCTTGTTCAGTGTAGGACACTGTTTCATTTTACCGTATTTAATGTCGGGCTCTGTTTAATTTTACATTGTTCAGTGTAGTGCACTGTTTCATTGTACTGTATTTAATGTTGGGCTCTGTTTAATTTTACCTTGTTCAGTGTAGGGCACTGTTTCACTGTACCGTATTTAATGTCGGGCTATGTTTAATTTTACATTGTTCACTGTAGGTCACTATTTCATTGTACTGTATTTAATGTCGGGCTCTGTATAATTTTACCTTGTTGCTTGTAGGGCACTGTTTCATTGTACCGTATTTAATGTCGGGCTCTGTTTAATTTTACCTTGTTCACTGTAGGTCACTGTTTCATTGCACCGTATTTAATGTCGGGCTGTGTTTAATTTTACATTGTTCAGTGTAGTGCACTGTTTCATTGTACTGTATTTAATGTTGGGCTCTGTTTAATTTTACCTTGTTGCTTGTAGGGCACTGTTTCATTGTACCGTATTTAATGTCGAGCTCTGTTTAATTTTACCTTGTTCACTGTAGGTCACTGCTTCATTGTACTGTATTTAATGTCGGGTTGTGTTTAATTTTACATTGTTCACTGTAGGGCACTGTTTCATTGTACCGTATTTAATGTCGGGTTCTGTTTTATTTTACATTGTTCACATTAGGTCCCTGTTTCATTGTACTGTATTAAATGCCGGGCTCTGTTTAATTTTACGTTGTTCACTGTAGGGCACTGTTTCATTGTACCGTATTTAATGTCGGGCTCTGTTTAATTTTACATTGTTGCTGGTTGGGCACTGATTCATTGTACCGTATTTAATGTCGGGCTGTGTTTAATTTTACATTGTTCAGTGTAGAGCACTGTTTCATTGTACCGTATTTAATGTTGGGCTCTTTTTAATTTTACCTTGTTCACTGTCGGGCACTGTTTCGTTGTCCCGTATTTAATGTCGGGCTCTGTTTAATGTTACATTGTTCAGTGTAGGGCACTGTTTCATTGTACTGTATTTAATGTCGGGCTCTGTTTAATTTTGCCTTGTTTACTGTAGGTCACTGTTTCATTGTACTGTATTTAATGTCGGGCTCTGTTTAATTTTACCTTATTCAGTGTAGGGCACTGTTTCATTGTACCATATTTAATGTCGGGCTCTGTTTAATTTTACCTTGTTCAGTGTAGGGCACTGTTTCATTTTACCGTGTTTAATGTCGGGCTGTGTTTAATTTTACATTATTCACTGTAGGTCACTGTTTCATTGCACGGTATTTAATGTCGGGCTCTGTTTAATTTTACATTATTCAGTGTAGGGCACTGTTTCATTGTACTGTCTTTAATGTCGGGCTCTGTTTAATTTTACCTTGTTGCTTGTAGGGCACTGTTTCATTGTACCGTATTTAGTGTCGGGCTCTGTTTAATTTTACCTTATTCAGTGTAGGGCACTGTTTCATTGTACCATATTTAATGTCGGGCTCTGTTTAATTTTACCTTGTTCAGTGTAGGGCACTGTTTCATTTTACCGTATTTAATGTCGGGCTGTGTTTAATTTTACATTATTCACTGTAGGTCACTGTTTCATTGCACGGTATTTAATGTCGGGCTCTGTTTAATTTTACATTATTCAGTGTAGGGCACTGTTTCATTGTACTGTCTTTAATGTCGGGCTCTGTTTAATTTTACCTTGCTGCTTGTAGGGCACTGTTTCATTGTACCGTATTTAGTGTCGGGCTCTGTTTAATTTTACCTTGTTCACTGTAGGTCACTGTTTCATTGCACCGTATTTAATGTCGGGCTGTGTTTAATTTTACATTGTTCAGTGTAGTGCACTGTTTCATTGTACCGTATTTAATGTCGGGCTGTGTTTTATTGTACATTGTTCACTGTGGGGCACTGTTTCATTGTACCGTATTTAATGTCGGGGGTGTTTAATTTTACATTGTTCAGTGTAGGGCACTGTTTCATTGTACCGTATTTAATGTCGGGCTGTGTTTAATTTTACCTTGTTCAGTGTAGGTCACTGTTTCATTGCACCGTATTTAATGTCGGGCTGTGTTTAATTTTACATTGTTCAGTGTAGTGCACTGTTTCATTGTACCGTATTTAATGTCGGGCTGTGTTTAATTTTACATTGTTCACTGTAGGGCACTGTTTCATTGTACCGTATTTAATGTCGGGCTCTGTTTAATTTTACCTTGTTCACTGTAGGGCACTGTTTCATTGTACCGTATTTAATGTCGGGCTGTGTTTTATTGTACATTGTTCACTGTGGGGCACTGTTTCATTGTACCGTATTTAATGTCGGGGGTGTTTAATTTTACATTGTTCAGTGTAGGGCACTGTTTCATTGTACCGTATTTAATGTCGGGCTGTGTTTAATTTTACCTTGTTCAGTGTAGGGCACTGTTTCATATTACCGTATTTAATGTCGGGCTGTGTTTAATTTTACATTGTTCACTGTAGGGCACTGTTTCATTGTACCGTATTTAATGTCGGGCTCTGTTTAATTTTACCTTGTTCACTGTAGGGCACTGTTTCATTGTACCGTATTTAATGTCGGGCTGTGTTTTATTGTACATTGTTCACTGTGGGGCACTGTTTCATTGTACCGTATTTAATGTCGGGGGTGTTTAATTTTACATTGTTCACATTAGGGCACTGTTTCATTGTACCGTATTTAATGTCGGGCTCTGTTTAATTTTACCTTGTTCAGTGTAGGTCACTGTTTCATTGTACCGTATTTACTGTCGGGCTGTGTTTAATTTTACATTGTTCAATGTAGGGCACTGTTTCATTGTACCGTATTTAATGTCGGGCTGTGTTTAATTGTACATTGTTCACTGTAGGGCACTGTTTCATTGTACCGTATTTAATGTCGGGCTCTGTTTAATTTTACCTTGTTCACTGTAGGGCACTGTTTCATTGTACCGTATTTAATGTCGGGCTGTGTTTTATTGTACATTGTTCACTGTGGGGCACTGTTTCATTGTACCGTATTTAATGTCGGGGGTGTTTAATTTTACATTGTTCAGTGTAGGGCACTGTTTCATTGTACCGTATTTAATGTCGGGCTGTGTTTAATTTTACCTTGTTCAGTGTAGGGCACTGTTTCATATTACCGTATTTAATGTCGGGCTGTGTTTAATTTTACATTGTTCACTGTAGGGCACTGTTTCATTGTACCGTATTTAATGTCGGGCTCTGTTTAATTTTACCTTGTTCACTGTAGGGCACTGTTTCATTGTACCGTATTTAATGTCGGGCTGTGTTTTATTGTACATTGTTCACTGTGGGGCACTGTTTCATTGTACCGTATTTAATGTCGGGGGTGTTTAATTTTACATTGTTCACATTAGGGCACTGTTTCATTGTACCGTATTTAATGTCGGGCTCTGTTTAATTTTACCTTGTTCAGTGTAGGTCACTGTTTCATTGTACCGTATTTACTGTCGGGCTGTGTTTAATTTTACATTGTTCAATGTAGGGCACTGTTTCATTGTACCGTATTTAATGTCGGGCTGTGTTTAATTGTACATTGTTCACTGTAGGGCACTGTTTCATTGTACTGTATTTAATGTCGGGCTCTGTTTAATTTTACCTTGTTCAGTGTAGGACACTGTTTTATATTACCGTATTTAATGTTGGGCTGTGTTTAATTGCACATTGTTCACTGTAGGGCACTGTTTCATTGTACCGTATTTAATGTTGGGCTGTGTGTAATTGTACATTGTTCACTGTAGGGCACTGTTTCATTGTACCGTATTTAATGTTGGGCTGTGTTTAAGTTTACATTGTTCAGTGTAGGGCACTGATTCATTGTACTGTATTTAATGTCGTGCTGTGTTTAATTTTACATTGTTCAGTGTCGGGCACTGTTTCACTGCACGGTATTTAATCTCGGGCTATGTTTACTTTTACATTGTTCACTGTAGGTCACTGTTTCATTGTACTGTATTTAATGTCGGGCGCTGTTTAATTTTACCTTGTTGCTTGTAGGGCACTGTTTCATTGCACCGTATTTAATGTCGGGCTCTGTTTAATTTTACATTGTTCACTGTAGGGCACTGTTTTATTGTGCTGTATTTAATGTCGGGCTCTGTTTAATTTTACCTCGTTGCTTGTAGGGCACTGTTTCATTGTACTGTATTTAATGTCCGGCTCTGTTTAATTTTACCTTGTTCACTGTAGGGCACTGTTTCATTGTACGGTATTTAATGTCGGGCTCTGT
This sequence comes from Scyliorhinus torazame, assembly GCF_047496885.1. Classification (NCBI taxonomy): domain Eukaryota; kingdom Metazoa; phylum Chordata; class Chondrichthyes; order Carcharhiniformes; family Scyliorhinidae; genus Scyliorhinus; species Scyliorhinus torazame. Next base: position 1,257,287 of record NW_027307774.1, read on the forward strand.
TTTATTTTACATTGTTCACATTAGGGCCCTGTTTCATTGTACTGTATTTAATGTCGGGCTCTGTTTAATTTTACATTGTTGCTGGTATGGCACTGATTCATTGTACCGTATTTACTGTCGGGCTGTGTTTAATTGTACATTGTTCACTGTAGGGCACTGTTTCATTGTACCGTATTTAATGTCGGGCTGTGTTTAATTGTACATTGTTCACTGTAGGGCACTGTTTCATTGTACTGTATTTAATGTCGGGCTCTGTTTAATTTTACCTTGTTCAGTGTAGGACACTGTTTTATGTTACCGTATTTAATGTTGGGCTGTGTTTAATTGTACATTGTTCACTGTAGGGCACTGTTTCATTGTACCGTATTTAATGTCGGGCTGTGTTTAAGTTTACATTGTTCAGTGTAGGGCACTGATTCATTGTACTGTATTTAATGTCGGGCTGTGTTTAATTTTACATTGTTCAGTGTAAGGCACTGTTTCACTGCACGGTATTTAATGTCGGGCTATGTTTAATTTTACATTGTTCAGTGTAGGGCACTGTTTCACTGCACGGTATTTAATGTCGGGCTATGTTTAATTTTACCTTGTTGCTTGTAGGGCACTGTTTCATTGTACCGTATTTAATGTCGAGCTCTGTTTAATTTTACATTGTAGCTTGTAGGGCACTGTTTCATTGTACTGTATTTAATGTCGGGCTCTGTTTAATTTTACCTTGTTCACTGTAGGTCACTGTTTCATTGTACTGTATTTAATGTCGGGCTGTGTTTAATTTTACATTGTTCACTGTAGGGCACTGTTTCATTGCACTGTATTTAATGTCGGGCTCTGTTTAATTTTACCTTGTTGCTTGTAGGGCACTGTTTCATTGTACCGTATTTAATGTCGGGCTCTGTTTAATTTTACATTGTTCACTGTAGGGCACTGTTTCATTGTGCTGTATTTAATGTCCGGCTCTGTTTAATTTTACCTTGTTCACTGTAGGGCACTGTTTCATTTTACTGTATTTAATGTCGGGCTGTGTTTAATTTTACATTGTTCAGTTTAGGGCACTGATTCATTGTACCGTATTTAATGTCGGGCTCTGTTTAATTTTACCTTGTTCAGTGTAGGGCACTGTTTCATTGTGCTGTATTTAATGTTGGACTCTGTTTAATTTTACCTTGTTCACTGTCGGGCACTGTTTCGTTGTCCCGTATTTAATGTCGGGCTCTGTTTAATGTTACATTGTTCAGTGTAGGGCACTGTTTCATTGTACTGTATTTAATGTCGGGCTCTGTTTAATTTTGCCTTGTTTACTGTAGGTCACTATTTCATTGTACTGTATTTAATGTCGGGCTCTGTTTAATTTTACCTTATTCAGTGTAGGGCACTGTTTCATTGTACCATATTTAATGTCGGGCTCTGTTTAATTTTACCTTGTTCAGTGTAGGACACTGTTTCATTTTACCGTATTTAATGTCGGGCTGTGTTTAACTTTACATTGTTCACTGTAGGGCATTGTTTCATTGTGCTGTATTTAATGCTGGGCTCTGTTTAATTTTACCTTGTTCACTGTCGGGCACTTTTTCATTGTCCCGTATTTAATGTCGGGCTCTGTTTAATTTTACATTGTTCAGTGTAGTGCACTGTTTCATTGTACTGTATTTAATGTTGGGCTCTGTTTAATTTTACCTTGTTCAGTGTAGGGCACTGTTTCACTGTACCGTATTTAATGTCGGGCTATGTTTAATTTTACATTGTTCACTGTAGGTCACTATTTCATTGTACTGTATTTAATGTCGGGCTCTGTATAATTTTACCTTGTTGCTTGTAGGGCACTGTTTCATTGTACCGTATTTAATGTCGGGCTCTGTTTAATTTTACCTTGTTCACTGTAGGTCACTGTTTCATTGCACCGTATTTAATGTCGGGCTGTGTTTAATTTTACATTGTTCAGTGTAGTGCACTGTTTCATTGTACTGTATTTAATGTTGGGCTCTGTTTAATTTTACCTTGTTGCTTGTAGGGCACTGTTTCATTGTACCGTATTTAATGTCGAGCTCTGTTTAATTTTACCTTGTTCACTGTAGGTCACTGCTTCATTGTACTGTATTTAATGTCGGGTTGTGTTTAATTTTACATTGTTCACTGTAGGGCACTGTTTCATTGTACCGTATTTAATGTCGGGTTCTGTTTTATTTTACATTGTTCACATTAGGTCCCTGTTTCATTGTACTGTATTAAATGCCGGGCTCTGTTTAATTTTACGTTGTTCACTGTAGGGCACTGTTTCATTGTACCGTATTTAATGTCGGGCTCTGTTTAATTTTACATTGTTGCTGGTTGGGCACTGATTCATTGTACCGTATTTAATGTCGGGCTGTGTTTAATTTTACATTGTTCAGTGTAGAGCACTGTTTCATTGTACCGTATTTAATGTTGGGCTCTTTTTAATTTTACCTTGTTCACTGTCGGGCACTGTTTCGTTGTCCCGTATTTAATGTCGGGCTCTGTTTAATGTTACATTGTTCAGTGTAGGGCACTGTTTCATTGTACTGTATTTAATGTCGGGCTCTGTTTAATTTTGCCTTGTTTACTGTAGGTCACTGTTTCATTGTACTGTATTTAATGTCGGGCTCTGTTTAATTTTACCTTATTCAGTGTAGGGCACTGTTTCATTGTACCATATTTAATGTCGGGCTCTGTTTAATTTTACCTTGTTCAGTGTAGGGCACTGTTTCATTTTACCGTGTTTAATGTCGGGCTGTGTTTAATTTTACATTATTCACTGTAGGTCACTGTTTCATTGCACGGTATTTAATGTCGGGCTCTGTTTAATTTTACATTATTCAGTGTAGGGCACTGTTTCATTGTACTGTCTTTAATGTCGGGCTCTGTTTAATTTTACCTTGTTGCTTGTAGGGCACTGTTTCATTGTACCGTATTTAGTGTCGGGCTCTGTTTAATTTTACCTTATTCAGTGTAGGGCACTGTTTCATTGTACCATATTTAATGTCGGGCTCTGTTTAATTTTACCTTGTTCAGTGTAGGGCACTGTTTCATTTTACCGTATTTAATGTCGGGCTGTGTTTAATTTTACATTATTCACTGTAGGTCACTGTTTCATTGCACGGTATTTAATGTCGGGCTCTGTTTAATTTTACATTATTCAGTGTAGGGCACTGTTTCATTGTACTGTCTTTAATGTCGGGCTCTGTTTAATTTTACCTTGCTGCTTGTAGGGCACTGTTTCATTGTACCGTATTTAGTGTCGGGCTCTGTTTAATTTTACCTTGTTCACTGTAGGTCACTGTTTCATTGCACCGTATTTAATGTCGGGCTGTGTTTAATTTTACATTGTTCAGTGTAGTGCACTGTTTCATTGTACCGTATTTAATGTCGGGCTGTGTTTTATTGTACATTGTTCACTGTGGGGCACTGTTTCATTGTACCGTATTTAATGTCGGGGGTGTTTAATTTTACATTGTTCAGTGTAGGGCACTGTTTCATTGTACCGTATTTAATGTCGGGCTGTGTTTAATTTTACCTTGTTCAGTGTAGGTCACTGTTTCATTGCACCGTATTTAATGTCGGGCTGTGTTTAATTTTACATTGTTCAGTGTAGTGCACTGTTTCATTGTACCGTATTTAATGTCGGGCTGTGTTTAATTTTACATTGTTCACTGTAGGGCACTGTTTCATTGTACCGTATTTAATGTCGGGCTCTGTTTAATTTTACCTTGTTCACTGTAGGGCACTGTTTCATTGTACCGTATTTAATGTCGGGCTGTGTTTTATTGTACATTGTTCACTGTGGGGCACTGTTTCATTGTACCGTATTTAATGTCGGGGGTGTTTAATTTTACATTGTTCAGTGTAGGGCACTGTTTCATTGTACCGTATTTAATGTCGGGCTGTGTTTAATTTTACCTTGTTCAGTGTAGGGCACTGTTTCATATTACCGTATTTAATGTCGGGCTGTGTTTAACTTTACATTGTTCACTGCAGGGCATTGTTTCATTGTGCTGTATGTAATGTTGGGCTCTGTTTAATTTTACCTTGTTCACTGTTGGGCACTGTTTCATTGTCCCGTATTTAATGTCGGGCTCTGTTTAATTTTACATTATTCAGTGAAGGGCACTGTTTCATTGTACTGTCTTTAATGTCGGGCTCTGTTTAATTTTGCCTTATTTACTGTAGGTCACTGTTTCATTGTCCTGTATTTAATGCCGGGCTGTGTTTAATTTTACATTGTTCAGTGTAGGGCACTGATTCATTGTACCGTATTTAATGTCGAGCTGCGTTTAAGTTTACATTGTTCAGTGTAGGGCACTGTTTCATTGTACTGTATTTAATGTCGGGCTCTGTTTAATTTTGCCTTGTTTACTGTAGGTCACTGTTTCATTGTACCGTATTTAATGTCGGGCTCTGTTTAATTTTACCTTGTTCAGTGTAGGGCACTGTTTCATTGTACCGTATTTAATGTCGGGCTCTGTTTAATTTTACCTTGTTCAGTGGAGGGCACTGTTTCATATTACCGTATTTAATGTCGGGCTCTGTTTAATTTTACCTTGTTCAGTGTAGGGCACTGTTTCATTGTACCGTATTTAATGTCGGGCTCTGTTTAATTTTACCTTGTTCAGTGGAGGGCACTGTTTCATATTACCGTATTTAATGTCGGGCTCTGTTTAATTTTACCTTGTTCAGTGTAGGGCACTGTTTCATATTACCGTATTTAATGTCGGGCTCTGTTTAATTTTACATTGTTGCTGGTAGGGCACTGATTCATTGTACCGTATTTAATGTCGGACTGTGTTTAACTTTACATTGTTCACTGCAGGGCATTGTTTCATTGTGCTCTATTTAATGTTGGGCTCTGTTTAATTTTACCTTGTTCACTGATGGGCACTGTTTCATTGTCCCGTATTTAATGTCGGGCTCTGTTTAATTTTACATTATTCAGTGTAGGGCACTGTTTCATTGTACTGTCTTTAATGTCGGGCTCTGTTTAATTTTGCCTTGTTTACTGTAGGTCACTGTTTCATTGTCCTGTATTTAATGCCGGGCTGTGTTTAATTTTACATTGTTCAGTGTAGGGCACTGATTCATTGTACCGTATTTAATGTCGGGCTGCGTTTAAGTTTACATTGTTCAGTGTAGGGCACTGTTTCATTGTACTGTATTTAATGTCGGGCTCTGTTTAATTTTACCTTGTTCAGTGTAGGGCACTGTTTCATTGTACCGTATTTAATGTCGGGATCTGTTTAATTTTACCTTGTTCAGTGTAGGGCACTGTTTCATTTTACCGTATTTAATGTCGGGCTCTGTTTAATTTTACATTATTCAGTGTAGGGCACTGTTTCATTGTACTGTCTTTAATGTCGGGCTCTGTTTAATTTTACCTTGTTGCTTGTAGGGCACTGTTTGATTGTACCGTATTTAGTGTCGGGCTCTGTTTAATTTTACCTTGTTCACTGTAGGTCACTGTTTCATTGCACCGTATTTAATGTCGGGCTGTGTTTAATTTTACATTGTTCAGTGTAGTGCACTGTTTCATTGTACCGTATTTAATGTCGGGCTGTGTTTAATTTTACATTGTTCACTGTAGGGCACTGTTTCATTGTACCGTATTGAATGTCGGGCTCTGTTTAATTTTACCTTGTTCAGTGTAGGGCACTGTTTCATTGTACCGTATTTAATGTCGGGCTCTGTTTAATGTTACCTTGTTCAGTGTAGGGCACTGTTTCATTGTACCGTATTTACTGTCGGGCTGTGTTTAATTGTACCTTGTTCAGTGTAGGGCACTGTTTCATTGTACCGTATTTACTGTCGGGCTGTGTTTAATTGTACATTGTTCACTGTGGGGCACTGTTTCATTGTACCGTATTTAATGTCGGGCTGTGTTTAATTGTACATTGTTCACTGTAGGGCACTGTTTCATTGTACTGTATTTAATGTCGGGCTCTGTTTAATTTTACCTTGTTCAGTGTAGGGCACTGTTTCATTGCACCGTATTTAATGTCGGGCTGTGTTTAATTTTACCTTGTTCAGTGTAGGGCACTGTTTCGTTGTACCGTATTTAATGTCGGGCTGTGTTTAATTTTACATTGTTCAGTGTAGGGCACTGTTTCGTTGTACCGTATTTAATGTCGGGCTCTGTTTAATTTTACCTTGTTCAGTCTAGGGCACTGTTTCATTGTACTGTATTTAATGTCGGGCTGTGTTTAATTTTACCTTGTTCAGTGTAGGTCACTGTTTCATTGTACTGTATTTATTGCCGGGCTGTGTTTAATTTTACATTGTTCAGTGTAGGGCACTGATTCATTGTACCGTATTTAATGTCGGGCTGTGTTTAATTTTACCTTGTTCAGTGTTGGGCACTGTTTCATTGTCCCGTATTTAATGTCGGGCTCTGTTTAATTTTACGTTATTCAGTGTAGGGCACTGTTTCATTGTACTGTCTTTAATGTCGGGCTCTGTATAATTTTGCCTTGTTTACTGTAGGTCACTGTTTCATTGTACTGTATTTAATGCCGGGCTGTGTTTAATTTTACATTGTTCAGTGTAGGGCACTGATTCATTGTACCGTTTTTAATGTCGGGCTGTGTTTACATTTACATTGTTCAGTGGAGGGCACTGTTTCATTGTACTGTATTTAATGTCGGGCTCTGTTTAATTTTGCCTTGTTTACTGTAGGTCACTGTTTCATTGTACTGTATTTAATGTCGGGCTCTGTTTAATTTTACCTTGTTCAGTGTAGGGCACTGTTTCATTGTACCGTATTTAATGTCGGGCTCTGTTTAATTTTACCTTATTCAGTGTAGGGCACTGTTTCATTTTACCGTATTTAATGTCAGGCTGTGTTTATGTTTACATTGTTCACTGTAGGTCACTGTTTCATTGCACCGTATTTAATGTCGGGCTGTGTTTAATTTTACATTGTTCAGTGTAGTGCACTGTTTCATTCTACCGTATTTAATGTCGGGCTCTGTTTAATTTTACCTTGTTGCTTGTAGGGCACTGTTTCATTTTACTGTATTTAATGTCGGGCTGTGTTTAATTTTACATTGTTCAGTATAGGGCACTGATTCATTGTACCGTATTTAATGTCGGGCTCTGTTTTATTTTACATTGTTCACATTAGGGCCCTGTTTCATTGTACTGTATTTAATGTCGGGCTCTGTTTAATTTTACCTTGTTCAGTGTAGGGCACTGCTTCATTGTACCGTATTTACTGTCGGGCTGTGTTTAATTGTACACTGTTCACTGTAGGGCACTGTTTCATTGTACCGTATTTAATGTCGGGCTCTGTTTAATTTTACCTTGTTCAGTGTAGGGCACTGTTTCATTGTACCGTATTTAATGTCGGGCTCTGTTTAATTTTACCTTGTTCAGTGTAGGGCACTGTTTCATTGTACCGTATTTAATGTCGGGCTGTGTTTAATTTTACATTGTTCAGTGTAGGGCACTGTTTCATTGTAACGTATTTAATGTCGGGCTGTGTTTAATTTTACCTTGTTCAGTGTAGGGCACTGTTTCACTGTACCGTATTTAATGTTGAGCTGTGTTTAATTGTACATTGTTCACTGTAGGGCACTGTTTCATTGTACTGTATTTAATGTCGGGCTCTGTTTAATTTTACCTTGTTCACTGTCGGGCAATGTTTCATTGTCCCGTATTTAATGTCGGGCTCTGTTTAATTTTACATTATTCAGTGTAGGGCCCTGTTTCATTGTACTGTCTTTAATGTCGGGCTCTGTTTAATTTTGCCTTGTTTACTGTAGGTCACTGTTTCATTGTACTGTATTTATTGCCGGGCTGTGTTAAATTTTACATTGTTCAGTGTAGGGCACTGATTCATTGTACCGTATTTAATGTCGGGCTGTGTTTAATTTTACCTTGTTCAGTGTTGGGCACTGTTTCATTGTCCCGTATTTAATGTCGGGCTCTGTTTAATTTTACGTTATTCAGTGTAGGGCACTGTTTCATTGTACTGTCTTTAATGTCGGGCTCTGTATAATTTTGCCTTGTTTACTGTAGGTGACTGTTTCATTGTACTGTATTTAATGCCGGGCTGTGTTTAATTTTACATTGTTCAGTGTAGGGCACTGATTCATTGTACCGTTTTTAATGTCGGGCTGTGTTTAAATTTACATTGTTCAGTGGAGGGCACTGTTTCATTGTACTGTATTTAATGTCGGGCTCTGTTTAATTTTGCCTTGTTTACTGTAGGTCACTGTTTCATTGTACTGTATTTAATGTCGGGCTCTGTTTAATTTTACCTTGTTCAGTGTAGGGCACTGTTTCATTGTACCGTATTTAATGTCGGGCTCTGTTTAATTTTACCTTGTTCAGTGTAGGGCACTGTTTCATTTTACCGTATTTAATGTCGGGCTGTGTTTATGTTTACATTGTTCACTGTAGGTCACTGTTTCATTGCACCGTATTTAATGTCGGGCTGTGTTTAATTTTACATTGTTCAGTGTAGTGCACTGTTTCATTCTACCGTATTTAATGTCGGGCTCTGTTTAATTTTACCTTGTTGCTTGTAGGGCACTGTTTCATTTTACTGTATTTAATGTCGGGCTGTGTTTAATTTTACATTGTTCAGTATAGGGCACTGATTCATTGTACCGTATTTAATGTCGGGCTCTGTTTTATTTTACATTGTTCACATTAGGGCCCTGTTTCATTGTACTGTATTTAATGTCGGGCTCTGTTTAATTTTACCTTGTTCAGTGTAGGGCACTGCTTCATTGTACCGTATTTACTGTCGGGCTGTGTTTAATTGTACACTGTTCACTGTAGGGCACTGTTTCATTGTACCGTATTTAATGTCGGGCTCTGTTTAATTTTACCTTGTTCAGTGTAGGGCACTGTTTCATTGTACCGTATTTAATGTCGGGCTCTGTATAATTTTACCTTGTTCAGTGTAGGGCACTGTTTCATTGTACCGTATTTAATGTCGGGCTGTGTTTAATTTTACATTGTTCAGTGTAGGGCACTGTTTCACTGTACCGTATTTAATGTTGAGCTGTGTTTAATTGTACATTGTTCACTGTAGGGCACTGTTTCATTGTACTGTATTTAATGTCGGGCTCTGTTTAATTTTACCTTGTTCAGTGTAGGGCACTGTTTCATTGTACCGTATTTAATGTCGGGCTGTGTTTAATTTTAAATTGTTCAGTGTAGGGCACTGTTTCATTGTAACGTATTTAATGTCGGGCAGTGTTTAATTTTACCTTGTTCAGTGTAGGGCACTGTTTCACTGTTTAGTATTTAATGTTGGGCTGTGTTTAATTGTACATTATTCACTGTAGGGCACTGTTTCATTGTACCGTATTTAATGTTGGGCTGTGTTTAATTGTACATTGTTCACTGTCGGGCACTGTTTCATTGTACCGTATTTAATGTCGGTGTTTAATTTTACCTTGCTCAGTGGAGGACACTGTTACATTGTACTGTATTTAATGTCGTGCTCTGTTTAATTTTACATTGTTCACTGTAGGGCACTGTTTCATTGTACCGTATTTAATGTCGGGCTACGTTTAATTTTACATTGTTCACTGTAGGTCACTGTTTCATTGTACTGTATTTAATGTCGTGCTGTGTTTAATTTTACCTTGCTCAGTGTAGGGCACTGTTACATTGTACTGTATTTAATGTCGTTCTCTGTTTAATTTTACATTGTTCACTGTAGGGCACTGTTTCATTGTACCGTATTTAATGTCGGCCTATGTTTAATTTTACATTGCTCAGTGTAGGGCAATGTTTCAGTGTACCGTATTTAATGTCGTGCTCTGTTTAATTTTACCTTGCTCAGTGGAGGGCACTGTTACATTGTACTGTATTTAATGTCGTGCTCTGTTTAATTTTACATTGTTCACTGTCGGGCACTCTTTCATTGTCCCGTATTTAATGTCGGGCTCTGTTTAATTTTACATTATTCAGTGTAGGGCACTGTTTCATTGTACAGTCTTTAATGTCGGGCTCTGTTTAATTTTACATTGTTCAGTGTAGGGCACTGATTCATTGTACCGTATTTAATGTCGGGCTGTGTTTAATTTTACCTTGTTCAGTGTAGGGCACTGTTTCATTGTACCGTATTTAATGTCGGGCTGTGTTTAATTGTACATTGTTCACTGTAGGGCACTGTTTCATTGTACTGTATTTAATGTCGTGCTCTGTTTAATTTTACATTGTTCACTGTAGGGCACTGTTCATTGTACCATATTTAATGTTGGGCTCTGTCTAATTTTACCTTGTTCACTGTCGGGCACTGTTTCGTTGTCCCGTATTTAATGTCGGGCTCTGTTTAATTTTACCTTGTTTAGTGTAGGGCAGTGTTTCATTTTACCGTATTTAATGTCGGGCTGTGTTTAACTTTACATTGTTCACTGGAGGGCATTGTTTCATTGTGCTGTATTTAATGTTGGGCTCTGTTTAATTTTACATTGTTCACAGTTGGGCACTGTTTCATTGTCCCGTATTTAATGTCGGGCTCTGTTTAATTTTACATTGTTCAGTGTAGGGCACTGTTTCATTGTACTGTCTGTAATGTCGGGCTTTGTTTAATTTTGCCTTGTTTACTGTAGGTCACTGTTTCATTGGACTGTATTTAATGCCGGGCTGTGTTTAATTTTGCATTGTTCAGTGTAGGGCACTGATTCATTGTACCGTATTTAATGTCGGGCTGTGTTTAAGTTTACATTGTTCAGTGTAGGGCACTGTTTTATTGTACTGTATTTAATGTCGGGCTCTGTTTAATTTTGCCTTGTTTACTGTAGCTCACTGTTTCATTGTACTGTATTTAATGTCGGGCTCTGTTTAATTTTACCTTGTTCAGTGTAGGGCACTGTTTCATTGTACCGTATTTAAAGTCGGGCTCTGTTTAATTTTACCTTGTTCAGTGTAGGGCACTGTTTCATTTTACCGTATTTAATGTCGGGCTGTGTTTAATTTTACATTGTTCAGTGTAGGGCACTGATTCATTGTACCGTATTTAATGTCGGGCTGTGTTTAAGTTTACATTGTTCAGTGTAGGGCACTGATTCATTGTACCGTATTTAATGTCGGGCTGTGTTTAAGTTTACATTGTTCAGTGTAGGGCACTGTTTCATTGTACTGTATTTAATGTCGGGCTGTGTTTAATTTTACATAGTTAGTGCAGGGCACTGTTTCACTGTACCGTATTTAATGTCGGGCTCTGTTTAATTTTACATTGTTCAGTGTAGGGCACTGTTTCATTGTACCGTATTTAATGTCGGGCTGTGTTTAATTTTACCTTGATCAGTGTAGGGCACTGTTTCATTGTACCGTATTTAATGTCGGGCTGTGTTTAATTGTACATTGTTCACTGTAGGGCACTGTTTCATTGTACCGTATTTAATGTCGGGCTGTCTTTAATTGTACATTGTTCACTGTAGGGCACTGTTTCATTGTACCGTATTTAATGTCGGGCTGTGTTTAATTTTACCTTGCTCAGTGGAGGGCACTGTTACATTGTACTGTATTTAATGTCGTGATCTGTTTAATTTTACATTGTTCACTGTAGGGCACTGTTTCATTGTACCGTATTTAATGTTGGGCTCTGTTTAATTTTACCTTGTTCACTGTCGGGCACTGTTTCGTTGTCCCGTATTTAATGTCGGGCTCTGTTTAATGTTACATTGTTCAGTGTAGGGCACTGTTTCATTGTACTGTATTTAATGTCGGGCTCTGTTTAAATTTACCCTGTTCAGTGTAGGGCACTGTTTCATTTTACCGTATTTAATGTCGGGCTGTGTTTAACTTTGCATTGTTCACTGTAGGGCATTGTTTCATTGTGCTGTATTTAATGTTGGGCTCTGTTTAATTTTACCTTGTTCACTGTTGTGCACTGTTTCATTGTCCCGTATTTAATGTCGGGCTCTGTTTAATTTTACATTATTCAGTGTAGGTCACTGTTTCATTGTACTGTATTTAATACCGGGCTGTGTTTAATTTTACATTGTTCAGTGTAGGGCACTGATTCATTGTACCGTACTTAAAGTCGGGCTGTGTTTAAGTTTACGTTGTTCAGTGTAGGGCACTGTTTCATTGTACTGTATTTAATGTCGGGCTCTGTTTAATTTTGCGTTGTTTACTGTAGGTCACTGTTTCATTGTACTGTATTTAATGTCGGGCTCTGTTTTATTTTACATTGTTCACATTAGGGCCCTGTTTCATTGTACTGTATTTAATGTCGGGCTCTGTTTAATTTTACGTTGTTCACTGTAGGGCACTGTTTCATTGTACCGTATTTAATGTCGGGCTCTGTTTAATTTTACCTTGTTCAGTGTAGGGCACTGATTCATTGTACCGTATTTAATGTCGGGCTGTGTTCAATTTTACATTGTTCACTGTAGGGCACTGTTTCATTGTAACTTTTTTAATGTCGGGCTCTGTTTAATTTTACCTTGTTCAGTGTAGGGCACTGTTTCATTGTACCGTATTTACTGTCGGGCTGTGTTTAATTGTACATTGTTCACTGTAGGGCACTGTTTCATTGTACCGTATTTAATGTCGGGCTGTGTTTAATTGTACATTGTTCACTGTAGGGCACTGTTTCATTGTACTGTATTTAATGTCGGGCTCTGTTTAATTTTACCTTGTTCAGTGTAGGGCATTGTTTCATTGTACCGTATATAATATCGGGCTGTGATTAATTTTACCTTGTTCAGTGTAGGGCACTGTTTCATATTACCGTATTTAATGTCGGGCTGTGTTTGATTGTACATTGTTCACTGTAGGACACTGTTTCATTGTACCGTATTTAATGTTGGGCTGTGTTTAATTTTACCTTGCTCAGTGGAGGGCACTGTTACATTGTACTGTATTTAATGTCGGGCTCTGTTTAATTTTACCTCGTTGCTTGTAGGGCACTGTTTCATTGTACTGTATTTAATGTCGGGCTCTGTTTAATTTTACCTTGTTCACTGCAGGGCACTGTTTCATTGTACTGTATTTAATGTCGGGCTCTGTTTAATTTTACCTTGTTCACTGTAGGTCACTGTTTCATTGTACTGTATGTAATGTCGGGCTATGTTTAATTTTACCTTGTTCAGTGTAGGGCACCGTTTCATTTTACCGTATTTAATGTCGGGCTGTGTTTAATTGTACATTGTTCACTGTAGGGCACTGTTTCATTGTACCGTATTTAATGTCGGGCTGTGTTTAATTTTACCTTGCTCAGTGGAGGACACTGTTACATTGTACTGTATTTAATGTCGTGCTCTGTTTAATCTAAAATTGTTCACTGTAGGGCAATGTTTCATTGTCCCGTATTTAATGTTGTGCTCTGTTTAATTTTACCTTGTTCACTGTCGGGCACTCTTTCGTTGTCCCGTATTTAATGTTGCGCTCTGTTTAATGTTACATTGTTCAGTGTAGGGCACTTTTTCATTGTACTGTATTTAATGTCGGGCTCTGTTTAATTTTGCCTTGTTTACTGTCGGTCACTGTTTCATTGTACTGTATTTAATGCCGGGCTGTGTTTAATTTTGCATTGTTCAGTGTAGGGCACTGATTCATTGTACCGTATTTAATGTCGGGCTCTGTTTAAGTTTACATTGTTCAGTGTAGGGCACTGTTTTATTGTACTGTATTTAATGTCGGGCTGTGTTTAATTGTACATTGTTCACTGTAGGGCACTGTTTCATTGTACTGTATTTAATGTCGGGCTCTGTTTAATTTTACCTTGTTCAGTGTAGGGCACTGTTTCATTGTACCGTATTTAATGTCGGGCTCTGTTTAATTTTACCTTGTTCAGTGTAGGGCACTGTTTCATTGTACCGTATTTAATGTCGGGCTGTGTATAATTTTACATTGTTCCGTGTAGGGCACTGTTTCATTGTAACGTATTTAATGTCGGGCTGTGTTTAATTTTACCTTGTTCAGTGTAGGGCACTGTTTCACTGTACCGTATTTAATGTCGTTCTCTGTTTAATTTTACATTGTTCACTGTAGGGCACTGTTTCATTGTACCGTATTTAATGTCGGGCTATGTTTAATTTTACATTGCTCAGTGTAGGGCACTGTTTCAGTGTACCGTATTTAATGTCGTGCTCTGTTTAATTTTACCTTGTTCACTGTAGGGCACTGTTACATTGTACCGTATTTAATGTCGGGCTATGTTTAATTTTACATTGCTCACTGTAGGGCACTGTTTCATTGTACCGTATTTAATGTCGGGCTATGTTTAATTTTACATTGCTCAGTGTAGGGCACTGTTTCAGTGTACCGTATTTAATGTCGTGCTCTGTTTAATTTTACCTTGTTCACTGTAGGGCACTGTTACATTGTACTGTATTTAATGTCGGGCTCTGTTAAATTTTACCTTGTTCACTGTAGGGCACTGTTTCATTGTACCGTATTTAATGTCGGGCTGTGTTTAATTTTACCTTGTTCAGTGTAGGGCACTCTTTCATTGTCCCGTATTTAATGTCGGGCTCTGTTTAATTTTACATTATTCAGTGTAGGGCACTGTTTCATTGTACAGTCTTTAATGTCGGGCTCTGTTTAATTTTACATTGTTCAGTGTAGGGCACTGATTCATTGTACCGTATTTAATGTCGGGCTGTGTTTAATTTTACCTTGTTCAGTGTAGGGCACTGTTTCATTGTACCGTATTTAATGTCGGGCTGTGTTTAATTGTACATTGTTCACTGTAGGGCACTGTTTCATTGTACTGTATTTAATGTCGTGCTCAGTTTAATTTTGCATTGTTCACTGTAGGGCACTGTTTCATTGTACCGTATTTAATGTCGTGCTCTGTTTAATTTTACATTGTTCACTGTAGGGCACTTTTTCATTGCACCGTATTTAATGTTGGGCTCTGTCTAATTTTACCTTGTTCACTGTCGGGCACTGTTACGTTGTCCCGTATTTAATGTCGGGCTCTGTTTAATTTTACATTGTTCACTGTAGGGCATTGTTTCATTGTGCTGTATTTAATGTTGGGCTCTGTTTAATTTTACATTGTTCACTGTAGGGCACTGTTTCATTGTCCCGTATTTAATGTCGGGCTCTGTTTAATTTTACATTATTCAGTGTAGGGCACTGTTTCATTGTACTGTCTTTAATGTCGGGCTGTGTTTAATTTTACATTGTGCAGTGTAGGGCACTGTTTCATTGTACTGTATTTAATGTCGAGCTCTGTTTAATTTTGCCTTGTTTACTGTAGGTCACTGTTTCATTGGACTGTATTTAATGCCGGGCTGTGTTTAATTTTGCATTGTTCAGTGTAGGGCACTGATTCATTGTACCGTATTTAATGTCGGGCTGTGTTTAAGTTTACATTGTTCAGTGTAGGGCACTGTTTTATTGTACTGTATTTAATGTCGGGCTGTGTTTAATTGTACATTGTTCACTGTAGGGCACTGTTTCATTGTACTGTATTTAATGTCGGGCTCTGTTTAATTTTACCTTGTTCAGTGTAGGGCACTGTTTCATTGTACCGTATTTAATGTCGGGCTCTGTTTAATTTTACCTTGTTCAGTGTAGGGCACTGTTTCATTGTACCGTATTTAATGTCGGGCTGTGTTTAATTTTACATTGTTCCGTGTAGGGCACTGTTTCATTGTAACGTATTTAATGTCGGGCTGTGTTTAATTTTACCTTGTTAAGTGTAGGGCACTGTTTCACTGTACCGTATTTAATGTTGGGCTGTGTTTAATTGTACATTGTTCACTGTAGGGCACTGTTTCATTGTACTGTATTTAATGTCGGGCTCTGTTTAATTTTACCTTGTTCAGTGTAGGGCACTGTTTCATTGTAACGTATTTAATGTCGGGCTGTGTTTAATTTTACCTTGTTCAGTGTAGGGCACTGTTTCACTGTACCGTATTTAATGTTGGGCTGTGTTTAATTGTACATTGTTCACTTTAGGGCACTGTTTCATTGTACCGTATTTAATGTTGGGCTGTGTTTAATTGTACATTGTTCACTGTAGGGCACTGTTTCATTGTACCGTATTTAATGTCGGGCTATGTTTAATTTTACATTGTTCACTGTAGGTCACTGTTTCATTGTACTGTATTTAATGTCGGGCTGTGTTTAATTTTACCTTGCTCAGTGTAGGGCACTGTTACATTGTACTGTATTTAATGTCGTTCTCTGTTTAATTTTACATTGTTCACTGTAGGGCACTGTTTCATTGTACCGTATTTAATGTCGGGCTATGTTTAATTTTACATTGTTCAGTGTAGGGCACTGTTTCATTGTACCGTATTTAATGTCGGGCTCTGTTTAATTTTACCTTGTTCAGTCTAGGGCACTGTTTCATTGTACTGTATTTAATGTCGGGCTGTGTTTAATTTTACCTTGTTCAGTGTAGGGCACTGTTCATTTTACCGTATTTAATGTCGGGCTGTGTTTAACTTTACATTGTTCACTGTAGGGCATTGTTTCATTGTGCTGTATTTAATGTTGGGCTCTGTTTAATTTTACCTTGTTCACTGTCGGGCAATGTTTCATTGTCCCGTATTTAATGTCGGGCTCTGTTTAATTTTACATTATTCAGTGTAGGGCCCTGTTTCATTGTACAGTCTTTAATGTCGGGCTCTGTTTAATTTTGCCTTGTTTACTGTAGGTCACTGTTTCATTGTACTGTATTTATTGCCGGGCTGTGTTTAATTTTACATTGTTCAGTGTAGGGCACTGATTCATTGTACCGTATTTAATGTCGGGCTGTGTTTAATTTTACCTTGTTCAGTGTTGGGCACTGTTTCATTGTCCCGTATTTAATGTCGGGCTCTGTTTAATTTTACGTTGTTCAGTGTAGGGCACTGTTTCATTGTACTGTATTTAATGTCGGGCTCTGTTTAATTTTGCCTTGTTTACTGTAGGTCACTGTTTCATTGTACTGTATTTAATGTCGGGCTCTGTTTAATTTTACCTTGTTCAGTGTAGGGCACTGTTTCATTGTACCGTATTTAATGTCGGGCTCTGTTTAATTTTACCTTGTTCTGTGTAGGGCACTGTTTCATTTTACCGTATTTAATGTCGGGCTGTGTTTATGTTTACATTGTTCACTGTAGGTCACTGTTTCATTGCACCGTATTTAATGTCGGGCTGTGTTTAATTTTACATTGTTCAGTGTAGTGCACTGTTTCATTCTACCGTATTTAATGTCGGGCTCTGTTTAATTTTACCTTGTTGCTTGTAGGGCACTGTTTCATTTTACTGTATTTAATGTCGGGCTGTGTTTAATTTTACATTGTTCAGTGTAGGGCACTGATTCATTGTACCGTATTTAATGTCGGGCTCTGTTTTATTTTACATTGTTCACATTAGGGCCCTGTTTCATTGTACTGTATTTAATGTCGGGCTCTGTTTAATTTTACCTTGTTCAGTGTAGGGCACTGCTTCATTGTACCGTATTTACTGTCGGGCTGTGTTTAATTGTACATTGTTCACTGTAGGGCACTGTTTCATTGTACTGTATTTAATGTCGGGCTCTGTTTAATTTTACCTTGTTCAGTGTAGGGCACTGTTTCATTGTACCGTATTTAATGTCGGGCTGTGTTTAATTTTACATTGTTCAGTGTAGGGCACTGTTTCATTGTAACGTATTTAATGTCGGGCTGTGTTTAATTTTACCTTGTTCAGTGTAGGGCACTGTTTCACTGTACCGTATTTAATGTTGGGCTGTGCTTAATTGCACATTGTTCACTTTAGGGCACTGTTTCATTGTTCCGTATTTAATGTTGGGCTGTGTTTAATTGTACATTGTTCACTGTAGGGCACTGTTTCATTGTACCGTATTTAATGTCGTTCTCTGTTTAATTTTACATTGTTCACTGTAGGGCATTGTTTCATTGTACCGTATTTAATGTCGGGCTATGTTTAATTTTACATTGTTCAGTGTAGGGCACTGATTCATTGTACCGTATTTAATGTCGGGCTGTGTTTAATTTTACCTTGTTCAGTGTTGGGCACTGTTTCATTGTCCCGTATTTAATGTCGGGCTCTGTTTAATTTTACGTTGTTCAGTGTAGGGCACTGTTTCATTGTACTGTCTTTAATGTCGGGCTCTGTATAATTTTGCCTTGTTTACTGTAGGTCACTGATTCATTGTACTGTATTTAATGCCGGGCTGTGTTTAATTTTACATTGTTCAGTGTAGGGCACTGATTCATTGCACCGTTTTTAATGTCGGGCTGTGTTTAAATTTACATTGTTCAGTGGAGGGCACTGTTTCATTGTACTGTATTTAATGTCGGGCTCTGTTTAATTTTGCCTTGTTTACTGTAGGTCACTGTTTCATTGTACTGTATTTAATGTCGGGCTCTGTTTAATTTTACCTTGTTCAGTGTAGGGCACTGTTTCATTGTACCGTATTTAATGTCGGGCTCTGTTTAATTTTACCTTGTTCTGTGTAGGGCACTGTTTCATTTTACCGTATTTAATGTCGGGCTGTGTTTATGTTTACATTGTTCACTGTAGGTCACTGTTTCATTGCACCGTATTTAATGTCGGGCTGTGTTTAATTTTACATTGTTCAGTGTAGTGCACTGTTTCATTCTACCGTATTTAATGTCGGGCTCTGTTTAATTTTACCTTGTTGCTTGTAGGGCACTGTTTCATTTTACTGTATTTAATGTCGGGCTGTGTTTAATTTTACATTGTTCAGTGTAGGGCACTGATTCATTGTACCGTATTTAATGTCGGGCTTTGTTTTATTTTACATTGTTCATATTAGGGCCCTGTTTCATTGTACTGTATTTAATGTCGGGCTCTGTTTAATTTTACCTTGTTCAGTGTAGGGCACTGCTTCATTGTACCGTATTTACTGTCGGGCTGTGTTTAATTGTACACTGTTCACTGTAGGGCACTGTTTCATTGTACCGTATTTAATGTCGGGCTCTGTTTAATTTTACCTTGTTCAGTGTAGGGCACTTTTTCATTGTACCGTATTTAATGTCGGGCTCTGTTTAATTTTACCTTGTTCAGTGTAGGGCACTGTTTCATTGTACCGTATTTAATGTCGGGCTGTGTTTAATTTTACATTGTTCAGTGTAGGGCACTGTTTCATTGTAACGTATTTAATGTCGGGCTGTGTTTAATTTTACCTTGTTCAGTGTAGGGCACTGTTTCACTGTACCGTATTTAATGTTGAGCTGTGTTTAATTGTACATTGTTCACTGTAGGGCACTGTTTCATTGTACTGTATTTAATGTCGGGCTCTGTTTAATTTTACCTTGTTCAGTGTAGGGCACTGTTTCATTGTACCGTATTTAATGTCGGGCTGTGTTTAATTTTACATTGTTCAGTGTAGGGCACTGTTTCACTGTTTAGTATTTAATGTTGGGCTGTGTTTAATTGTACATTATTCACTGTAGGGCACTGTTTCATTGTACCGTATTTAATGTTGGGCTGTGTTTAATTGTACATTGTTCACTGTCGGGCACTGTTTCATTGTACCGTATTTAATGTCGGGCTGTGTTTAATTTTACCTTGCTCAGTGGAGGACACTGTTACATTGTACTGTATTTAATGTCGTGCTCTGTTTAATTTTACATTGTTCACTGTAGGGCACTGTTTCATTGTACCGTATTTAATGTCGGGCTATGTTTAAGTTTACATTGTTCAGTGTAGGGCACTGATTCATTGTACCGTATTTAATGTCGGGCTGTGTTTAAGTTTACATTGTTCAGTGTAGGGCACTGTTTCATTGTACTGTATTTAATGTCGGGCTGTGTTTAATTTTACATAGTTCAGTGCAGGGCACTGTTTCACTGTACCGTATTTAATGTCGGACTCTGTTTAATTTTACATTGTTCAGTGTAGGGCACTGTTTCATTGTACCGTATTTAATGTCGGGCTGTGTTTAATTTTACCTTGATCAGTGTAGGGCACTGTTTCATTGTACCGTATTTAATGTCGGGCTGTGTTTAATTGTACATTGTTCACTGTAGGGCACTGTTTCATTGTACCGTATTTAATGTCGGGCTGTCTTTAATTGTACATTGTTCACTGTAGGTCACTGTTTCATTGTACCGTATTTAATGTCGGGCTGTGTTTAATTTTACCTTCTTCAGTGTAGGTCACTGTTTCATTGTACCGTATTTAATGTCGGGCTCTGTTTAATTTTACCTTGCTCAGTGGAGGGCACTGTTACATTGTACTGTATTTAATGTCGTGCTCTGTTTAATTTTACATTGTTCACTGTAGGGCACTGTTTCATTGTACCGTATTTAATGTTGGGCTCTGTTTAATTTTACCTTGTTCACTGTAGGGCACTGTTTCATTGTACCGTATTTAATGTCGGGCTGTGTTTAATTGTACATTGTTCACTGTAGGGCACTGTTTCATTGTACTGTATTTAATGTCGGGCTCTGTTTAATTTTACCTTGTTCAGTGTAGGGCACTGTTTCCTTGTACTGTATTTAATGTCGGGCTCTGTTTAAATTTACCCTGTTCAGTGTAGGGCACTGTTTCATTTTACCGTATTTAATGTCGGGCTGTGTTTAACTTTACATTGTTCACTGTAGGGCATTGTTTCATTGTGCTGTATTTAATGTTGGGCTCTGTTTAATTTTACCTTGTTCACTGTTGTGCACTGTTTCATTGTCCCGTATTTAATGTCGGGCTCTGTTTAATTTTACATTATTCAGTGTAGGTCACTGTTTCATTGTACTGTATTTAATACCGGGCTGTGTTTAATTTTACATTGTTCAGTGTAGGGCACTGATTCATTGTACCGTACTTAAAGTCGGGCTGTGTTTAAGTTTACGTTGTTCAGTGTAGGGCACTGTTTCATTGTACTGTATTTAATGTCGGGCTCTGTTTAATTTTGCGTTGTTTACTGTAGGTCACTGTTTCATTGTACCGTATTTAATGTCGGGTTCTGTTTAATTTTACATTGTTGCTGGTAGGGCACTGATTCATTGTACCGTATTTAATGTCGGGCTGTGTTCAATTTTACATTGTTCACTGTAGGGCACTGTTTCATTGTAACTTTTTTAATGTCGGGCTCTGTTTAATTTTACCTTGTTCAGTGTAGGGCACTGTTTCATTGTACCGTATTTACTGTCGGGCTGTGTTTAATTGTACATTGTTCACTGTAGGGCACTGTTTCATTGTACCGTATTTAATGTCGGGCTGTGTTTAATTGTACATTGTTCACTGTAGGGCACTGTTTCATTGTACTGTATTTAATGTCGGGCTCTGTTTAATTTTACCTTGTTCAGTGTAGGGCACTGTTTCATTGTACCGTATTTAATATCGGGCTGTGTTTAATTTTACCTTGTTCAGTGTAGGGCACTGTTTCATATTACCGTATTTAATGTCGGGCTGTGTTTGATTGTACATTGTTCACTGTAGGACACTGTTTCATTGTACCGTATTTAATGTTGGGCTGTGTTTAATTTTACCTTGCTCAGTGGAGGGCACTGTTACATTGTACTGTATTTAATGTCGGGCTCTGTTTAATTTTACCTCGTTGCTTGTAGGGCACTGTTTCATTGTACTGTATTTAATGTCGGGCCCTGTTTAATTTTACCTTGTTCACTGTAGGGCACTGTTTCATTGTACTGTATTTAATGTCGGGCTCTGTTTAATTTTACCTTGTTCACTGTAGGTCACTGTTTCATTGTACTGTATGTAATGTCGGGCTATGTTTAATTTTACCTTGTTCAGTGTAGGGCACAGTTTCATTTTACCGTATTTAATGTCGGGCTGTGTTTAATTGTATATTGTTCACTGTAGGGCACTGTTTCATTGTACCGTATTTAATGTCGGGCTGTGTTTAATTTTACCTTGCTCAGTGGAGGACACTGTTACATTGTACTGTATTTAATGTCGTGCTCTGTTTAATCTAAAATTGTTCACTGTAGGGCAATGTTTCATTGTCCCGTATTTAATGTTGTGCTCTGTTTAATTTTACCTTGTTCACTGTCGGGCACTGTTTCGTTGTCCCGTATTTAATGTCGCGCTCTGTTTAATGTTACATTGTTCAGTGTAGGGCACTTTTTCATTGTACTGTATTTAATGTCGGGCTCTGTTTAATTTTGCCTTGTTTACTGTAGGGCACTGTTTCATTTTACCGTATTTAATGTCGGGCTGTGTTTAACTTTACATTGTTCACTGTAGGGCATTGTTTCATTGTGCTGTATTTAATGTTGGGCTCTGTTTAATTTTACCTTGTTCACTGTTGGGCACTGTTTCATTGTCCCGTACTTAATGTCGGGCTCTGTTTAATTTTACATTATTCAGTGTAGGGCACTGTTTCATTGTACTGTATTTAATGTAGGTCTGTGTTTAATTTTACATTCTTCACTGTAGGGCATTGTTTCATTGTGCTGTATTTAATGTCGGGCTCTGTTTAATTTTACCAAGTTCAGTGTAGGCCACTGTTTCATTGTACTGTATTTAATGTCGTGCTCTGTTTAATTTTACATTGTTCACTGTAGGGCACTGTTTCATTGTACCGTATTTAATGTCGGGCTATGTTTAATTTTACATTGTTCACTGTAGGTCACTGTTTCATTGTACTGTATTTAATGTAGGTCTGTGTTTAATTTTACATTCTTCACTGTAGGGCATTGTTTCATTGTGCTGTATTTAATGTTGGGCTCTGTTTAATTTTACCTTGTTCACTGTCGGGCACAGTTTCATTGTCCCTTATTTAATGTCGGGCTCTGTTTAATGTTACATTGTTCAGTGTAGGGCACTGTTTCATTGTACTGTATTTAATGTCGGGCTCTGTTTAATTTTGCCTTGTTTACTGTAGGGCACTGTTTCACTGTACCGTATTAATTGTCGGGCTGTGTTTAATTTTACCTTGTTTACTGTAGGGCACCGTTTCATTGTACCGTATTTAATGTCGGGCTGTGTTTAATTGTACACTGTTCACTGTGGGGCAGTGTTTCATTTTACTGTATTTAATGTCGGGCTCTGTTTAATTTTACCTTGTTCAGTGTCGGGCACTGTTTCATTGTACCGTATTTAATGTCGAGCTTTGTTTAATTTTACATTGTTCAGTGTAGGGCACTGTTTCATTGTACTGTATGTAATGTCGGGCTCTGTTTAATTTTACATTGTTCACTGAAGGAGGCTGGAGAGGAAATTGCTGAGGCCTTGACAGAAATCTTTGGATCCTCGCTGTCTTCAGGGGATGTCCCGGAGGACTGGAGAATAGCCAATGTTGTTCCTCTGTTTAAGAAGGGTGGCAGGGATAATCCCGGGAACTACAGGCCGGTGAGCCTTACTTCAGTGGTAGGGAAATTACTGGAGAGAATTCTTCGAGACAGGATCTACTCCCATTTGGAAGCAAATGGACGTATTAGTGAGAGGCAGCACGGTTTTGTGAAGGGAAAGTCGTGTCTCACTAACTTGATAGAGTTTTTCGAGGAGGTCACTAAGATGATTGATGCAGGTAGGGCAGTAGATGTTGTCTATATGGACTTCAGTAAGGCCTTTGACAAGGTCCCTCATGGTAGACTAGTACAAAAGGTGAAGTCACACGGGATCAGGGGTGAACTGGCAAGGTGGATACAGAACTGGCTAGGCCATAGAAGGCAGAGGGTAGCAATGGAGGGATGCTTTTCTAATTGGAGGGCTGTGACCAGTGGTGTTCCACAGGGATCAGTGCTGGGACCTTTGCTCTTTGTAGTATATATAAATGATTTGGAGGAAAATGTAACTTGTCTGATTAGTAAGTTTGCAGACGACACAAAGGTTGGTGGAATTGCGGATAGCGATGAGGACTGTCTGAGGATACAGCAGGATTTAGATTGTCTGGAGACTTGGGCGGAGAGATGGCAGATGGAGTTTAACCTTGACAAATGTGAGGTAATGCATTTTGGAAGGGCTAATGTAGGGAATATACAGTGAATGGTAGAACCCTCAAGAGTATTGAAAGTCAAAGAGATCTAGGAGTACAGGTCCACCGATCACTGAAAGGGGCTACACAGGTGGAGAAGGTAGTCAAGAAGGCATACGGCATGCTTGCCTTCATTGGCCGGGGCATTGAGTATAAGAATTGGCAAGTCATGTTGCAGCTGTATAGAACCTTAGTTAGGCCACACTTGGAGTATAGTGCTCAATTCTGGTCGCCACACTACCAGAAGGATGTGGAGGCTTTAGAGAGGGTGCAGAAGAGATTTACCAGAATGTTGCCTGGTATGGAGGGCATAAGCTATGAGGAGCGATTGAATAAACTCGGTTTGTTCTCACTGGAACGAAGGAGGTTGAGGGGCGACCTGATAGAGGTATACAAAATTATGAGGGGCATAGACAGAGTGGATAGTCAGAGGCTTTTCCCCAGGGTAGAGGGGTCAATTACTAGGGGGCATAGGTTTAAGGTGAGAGGGGCAAAGTTTAGAGTAGATGTACGAGGCAAGTTTTTTACGCAGAGGGTAGTGGGTGCCTGGAACTCGCTACCGGAGGAGGTAGTGGAGGCAGGGACGATAGGGACATTTAAGGGGCATCTTGATAAATATATGAATAGGATGGGAATAGAAGGATACGGACCCAGGAAGTGTAGAAGATTGTAGTTTAGTCGGGCAGTATGGTCGGCACGGGCTTGGAGGGCCGAAGGGCCTGTTCCTGTGCTGTACATTTCTTTGTTCTTTGTTCTTTGTTTGTAGGGCACTGTTTCATTGTACCGTATTTAATGTCGGGCACTGTTTAATTTTACATTGTTCACTGTAGGGCACTGTTTCATTGTACCGTATTTAATGTCGGGCTGTGTTTAATTGTACATTGTTCACTGTAGGGCACTGTTTCATTGTACCGTATTTAATGTCGGGCTGTGTTTAATTGTACATTGTTCACTGTAGGGCACTGTTTCATTGTACTGTATTTAATGTCGGGCTGTGTTTAATTGTACATTGTTCACTGTAGGGCACTGTTTCATTTTACTGTATTTAATGTCGGGCTCTGTTTCATTTTACCTTGTTCAATGTAGGGAACTGTTTCATTGTACCGTATTTAATGTCGGGCTCTGTTTAATTGTGCCTTGTTCAGTGTAGGACACTGTTTCATTTTGCCGTATTTAATGTCGGGCTGTGTTTAATTGTACATTGTTCACTGTAGGGCACTGTTTCATTGTGCCGTATTTAATGTTGGGCTCTGTTTAATTTTACATTGTTCAGTGTAGGGCACTGTTTCATTGTACCGTATTTAATGTCGGGCTGTGTTTAATTTTAACTTGCTCAGTGGACGGCACTGTTACAGTGTACTGTATTTAATGTCGTGCTCTGTTTAATTTTACATTGTTCACTGTCGGGCACTGTTTCATTGTCCCGTATTTAATGTCGGGCTCTGTTTAATGTTACATTGTTCAGTGTAGGGCACTGTTTCATTGTACTGTATTTAATGTCGGGCTCTGTTTAATTTTGCCTTGTTTACTGTAGGTCACTGTTTCATTGTACTGTATTTAATGTCGGGCTGTGTTTAATTTTACATTGTTCAGTGTAGGGCACTGTTTCATTGTACTGTATTTAATGTTGGGCTCTGTTTAATTTTACCTTGTTCAGTGTAGGGCACTGTTTCATTGTACTGTATTTAATGTCGGGCTCTGTTTAATTTAGCCTTGTTTACTGTAGGTCATTGTTTCATTGTACCGTATTTAATGTCGGGCTGTGTTTAATTTTACCTTGCTCAGTGGAGGGCACTGTTACATTGTACTGTATTTAATGTCGGGCTCTGTTTAATTTTGCCTTGTTTACTGTAGGGCACTGTTTCACTGTACCGTATTAATTGTCGGGCTGTGTTTAATTTTACCTTGTTTACTGTAGGGCACCGTTTCATTGTACCGTATTTAATGTCGGGCTGTGTTTAATTGTACATTGTTCACTGTGGGGCAGTGTTTCATTTTACTGTATTTAATGTCGGGCTCTGTTTAATTTTACCTTGTTCAGTGTAGGGCACTCTTTCATTGTACTGTATTTAATGTTGGGCTCTGTTTAATTTTACCTTGTTCAGTGTAGGGCACTGTTTCATTGTACCGTATTTAATGTCGGGCTGTGTTTAATTGTACATTGTTCACTGTAGGGCACTATTTCATTTTACTGTATTTAATGTCGGGCTCTGTTTCATTTTACCTTGTTCAATGTAGGGAACTTTTTCATTGTACCGTATTTAATGTCGGGCTCTGTTTAATTGTGCCTTGTTCAGTGTAGGACACTGTTTCATTTTGCCGTATTTAATGTCGGGCTGTGTTTAATTGTACATTGTTCACTGTAGGGCACTGTTTCATTGTGCCGTATTTAATGTTGGGCTCTGTTTAATTTTACATTGTTCAGTGTAGGGCACTGTTTCATTGTACCGTATTTAATGTCGGGCTGAGTTTAATTTTAACTTGCTCAGTGGACGGCACTGTTACAGTGTACTGTATTTAATCTCGTGCTCTGTTTAATTTTACATTGTTCACTGTCGGGCACTGTTTCATTGTCCCGTATTTAATGTCGGGCTCTGTTTAATGTTACATTGTTCAGTGTAGGGCACTGTTTCATTGTACTGTATTTAATGTCGGGCTCTGTTTAATTTTACCTTGTTCAGTGGAGGGCACTGTTTCATTGTACCGTATTTAATGTCGGGCTGTGTTTAATTTTGCCTTGTTTACTGTAGGTCACTGTTTCATTGTACTGTATTTAATGTCGGGCTGTGTTTAATTTTACATTGTTCAGTGTAGGGCACTGTTTCATTGTACTGTATTTAATGTTGGGCTCTGTTTAATTTTACCTTGTTCAGTGTAGGGCACTGTTTCATTGTGCTGTATTTAATGTCGGGCTCTGTTTAATTTAGCCTTGTTTACTGTAGGTCACTGTTTCATTGTACCGTATTTAATGTCGGGCTGTGTTTAATTTTACCTTGCTCAGTGGAGGGCACTGTTACATTGTACTGTATTTAATGTCGGGCTCTGTTTAATTTTGCCTTGTTTACTGTAGGTCACTGTTTCATTGTACTGTATTTAATGTCGGGCTCTGTTTAATTTTACCTTGTTCAGTGTAGGGCACTGTTTCATTGTACCGTATTTAATGTCGGGCTCTGTTTAATTTTACCTTGTTCAGTGTAGGGCACTGTTTCATTGAACTGTATTTAATGTCGGGCTGTGTTTAACTTTACATTGTTCACTGTAGGGCACTGTTTCATTGTACCGTATTTAATGTCGGGCTCTGTTTAATTTTACCTTGTTCACTGTCGGGCACTGTTTCATTGTACCGTATTTAATGTCGGGCTCTGTTTAATTTTACATTGTTGTTGGTAGGGCGCTGATTAATTGTACCGTATTTAATGTCGGGCTGTGTTTAGTTTTACATTGTTCACTGTAGGGCACTGTTTCAGTGTACCGTATTTAATGTCGGGCTGTGTTTAATTTTACCTTGCTCAGTGGAGGGCACTGTTACATTGTACTGTATTTAATGTCGTGCTCTGTTTAATTTTACATTGTTCACTGTAGCGCACTGTTTCATTGTACCGTATTTATTGTCGGGCTCTGTTTTATTTTACATTGTTCACAGTAGGGCCCTGTTTCATTGTACCGTATTTAATCTCGGGCTCTGTTTAATTTTACTTTGTTCACTGTAGGTCACTGTTTCATTGTACCGTATTTAATGTCGGGCTCTGTTTAATTTTACATTGTTGCTGGTAGGGCGCTGATTAATTGTACCGTATTTAATGTCGGGCTGTGTTTAGTTTTACATTGTTCACTGTAGGGCACTGTTTCAGTGTACCGTATTTAATGTCGGGCTGTGTTTAATTTTACCTTGCTCAGTGGAGGGCACTGTTACATTGTACCGTATTTAATGTCGGGCTCTGTTTAATTTTACATTGTTCACTGTAGGGCACTGTTTCATTGTACCGTATTTAATGTCGGGCTGTGTTTAATTTTACATTGTTCAGTGTAGGGCACTGTTTCATTGTACTGTATTTAATGTCGGGCTCTGTTTAATTTTACATTGTTCACTGTAGGTTACTGATTCATTGTACTGTATTTAATGTCGGGCTCTGTTTAATTTTAGCTTGTTCAGTGTAGGGGACTGTTTCATTGTACTGTATTTAATGTCGGGCTCTGTTTAATTTTACATTGTTCAGTGTAGGGCACTGTTTCATTGTACTGTATTTAATGTCGGGCTCTGTTTAATTTTGCCTTGTTCACTGTAGGGCACTGTTTCATTGTACTGTATTTAATGTCGGGCTCTGTTTAATTTTAGCTTGTTCAGTGTAGGGGACTGTTTCATTGTACTGTATTTAATGTCGGGCTGTGTTTAATTGTACATTGTTCACTGTAGGGCACTGTTTCATTGTACCGTATTTAATGTCGGGCTCTGTTCAATTTTACATTGTTCAGTGTAGGGCACTGTTTCATTGATCTGTATTTAATGTCGGGCTCTGTTTAATTTTACCTTGTTCACTGTAGGGCACTGTTTCATTTTACCGTATTTAATGTCGGGCTCTGTTTAATGTTACATTGTTCAGTGTAGGGCACTGTTTCATTGTACTGTATTTAATGTCGGGCTCTGTTTAATTTTGCCTTGTTCACTGTAGGGCACTCTTTCATTGTACCGTATTTAATGTCGGGCTCTGTTCAATTTTACATTGTTCAGTGTAGGGCACTGTTTCATTGATCTGTATTTAATGTCGGGCTCTGTTTAATTTTACCTTGTTCACTGTAGGGCACTGTTTCATTTTACCGTATTTAATGTCGGGCTCTGTTTAATTTTACATTGTTCACTGTAGGGCACTGTTTCATTTTACCGTATTTAATGCCGGGCTGTGTTTAATTTTACATTGTTCACTATAGGTCACTGTTTCATTGTACCGTATTTAATGTCGGGCTGTGTTTAAGTTTACATTATTCACTGTAGGTCACTGTTTCATTGTACCGTATTTAATGTCGGGCTCTGTTTAATTTTACCTTGTTCAGTGTAGGGCACTGTTTCATTTTACCGTATTTAATGCCGGGCTGTGTTTAATTTTACATTGTTCACTATAGGTCACTGTTTCATTGTACCGTATTTAATGTCGGGCTGTGTTTAAGTTTACATTATTCACTGTAGGTCACTGTTTCATTGTACCGTATTTAATGTCGGGCTCTGTTTAATTTTACCTTGTTCAGTGTAGGGCACTGGTTCATTGTACCGTATTTAATGTCGGGCTGTGTTTAATTTTACATTGTTGACTGTAGGGCACTGTTTCATTGTACCGTATTTAATGTCGGGCTGTGTTTAATTGTACCTTGTTCACTGTAGGGCACTGTTTCATTGCACTGTATTTAATGTCGGGCTCTGTTTAATTTTACCTTGTTCAGTGTAGGGCACTGTTTCATTGTCCCGTATTTAATGTCGGGCAGTGTTTAATTTTCCCTTGCTCAGTGGAGGGCACTGTTACATTGTACTGCGTTTAATGTCGTGCTCTGTTTAATTTTACATTGTTCACTGTAGCGCACTGTTTCATTGTACCGTATTTAATGTCGGGCTGTGTTTAATTTTACATTGTTCAGTGTAGGGCACTGTTTCATTGTACTGTATTTAATGTCGAGCTCTGTTTAATTTTACATTGTTCACTGTAGGGCACTGTTTCATTGTACTGTATTTAATGTCGGGCTCTTTTTTATTTTACATTGTTCACTTTAGGGCACCGTTTCATTGTACCGTATTTAATGTCGGGCTCTGTTTAATTTTACCTTGTTCACTGTAGGGAACTATTTCATTGTACCGTATTTAATGTCGGGCTCTGTTTAATTTTACTTTGTACAATGTAGGGCACTGTTTCATGGTACCGTATTTAATGTCGGGCTCTGTTTAATTTTACAGCGTTCAATGTAGGGCACTGTTTCATTGTACTGTATTTAATGTCGGGCTCTGTTTAATTTTACATTGTTCAGTGTAGGGCACTGTTTCATTGCACCGTATTTAATGTCTGGCTCTGTTTAATTTGACCTTGTTCACTGTAGGGCACTGTAGGGCAAACCTCCCTCCCAGGGAATTTTACATTGGACAGTGTAGGGCACTGTTTCATTGTACTGTATTTAATGTCGGGTTCTGTTTAATTTTACATTGGTCAATGTAGGGCACTGTTTCATTGTACTGTATTTAATGTCGGGTTCTGTTTAATTTTACATTGTTCAGTGTAGGGCACAGTTTCATTGATCTGTATTGAATGTCGGGCTCTGTTTAATTTTACATTGTTGACTCAAAGGCACTATTTCATTGTACTGTATTTAATGTCGGGCTCTATTTAATGTTACCTTGTTCACTGTAGGGCACTGTTTCATTGTACCGTATTTAAACAGAGCTCGACATTAAATACGGTACAAAGAAACAGTGCCCTACACTGAACAATGTAAAATTAAACAGAGCCCGACATTAAATACGGTACAATGAAACAGTGCCCTACAGTAAACAATGTATAATTAAACAGTTCCCGACATTAAATACAGTACAATGAAACAGTGCCCTACAGTGAACAAAGTAAAATTATACAGAGCCCGATATTAAACAGGCTTCTACTTCTAGGCACTTGCAGCTGGAGCTTGTTAATTAGTTAATTGGATTAGGCCAGTTTGTCAGAGGCTAGATTCACAGTATAAAAGTGATCCCCTACAGTGCACACTTTGGTTGCACTGAGTGCTGAATTTGGTGCTTTTTGAGTGCGATAGTGAGAGTTTGGTGACCGAGGGAGTTAGGTGAGGAGGGAGTAAGGTGCTCCTTTCATTTTGTTTCCGACATTTCCGCAAAGAGTGCGAAGAGATCCAGGAGTTTACAGGAAGTGTAGCTGACTGGGAGCAGGGTCGGAGGGCGGAGATCTAGTTAGTCCACACAACAGCTATATTCTGTCAGGTAAGAGGGGATGGAGGCTAGGCCAGTTACATGCTCCTCCTGTAGGATGTGGGTGGTGAGGGATACCACCGGTGTCCCCGCTGACTATACCTGCGGGAAGTGCACCCAACTTCAGCTCCTCAAAGACCGTGTTAGGGAACTGGAGCTGAAGCTGGATGAACTTCGGATCATCCGGGAGGCAGAGGGGGTGATTGAGAAGAGTTACACGGAGGTAACCACACCCAAGGTACAGGACAAGAATAGCTGGGTTACAGTCAGGGGGAAAGAAACAAACAGGCAGACTGTGCAGGGATCCCTCGTGGCCGTTCCCCTTCAAAACAAGTATACCGTTTTGGATGCTGTTGGGGGGGATGACCTACCGGGGGAAGGCCCGAGCGGCCAGGTCTCTGGCACTGAGTCTGGCTCTGGGGCTCAGAAGGGAAGGGGGGAGAATAGAAAAGCAATAGTTGTAGGAGATTCAATGGTTAGGGGAATAGATAGGAGATTCTGTGGTCGCGAGCGAGACTCCCGGAAGGTATGTTACCTCCCGGGTGCCAGGGCCAGGGATGTCTCGCATCGTGTCTTCAGGTTCCTTAAGGGGGAGGGGGAGCAGCCAGAAGTCGTGGTGCACATTGGTACCAACGACATCGGTAGGAAAAGGGGTGTGGAGGTAATAAACAAGTTTAAGGAGTTAGGCTGGAAGTTGAAAGCCAGGGCAGACAGAGTTGTCATCTCTGGTTTGTTGCCGGTGCCACGTGATAGCGAGGCTAGGAATAGGGAGAGAGTGCAGTTGAACACGTGGCTGCAGGAATTGTGTAGGAGGGAGGGCTTCAGGTATTTGGATAATTGGAGCGCATTCTGGGGAAGGTGGGACCTGGACAAGCAGGACCGGTTGCATCTGAACCAGAGGGGCACCAATATCCTGGGAGGAAGGTTTGCTAGTACTCTTCGGGAGGGTATAAAATAATTTGGCAGGGGAATGGGAACCGGATTTGTAGTCCTGCAACTAAGGTAGCCGATATTCAGGACGCCAAAGCTTGTAATGAGGCAGTGGGGAAGGGAACACTGACAAAGGAGAGTATTTGCAGGCACGGAGATGGGTTGAAGTGTGTATACTTCAACGCAAGAAGCATCAGGAATAAGGTGGGTGAACTTAAGGCATGGATCGGTACTTGGGACTACGATGTGGTGGCCATCACGGAAACTTGGATAGAAGAGGGACAGAAATGGTTGTTGGAGGTCCCTGGTTATAGATGTTTCAATAAGATTAGGGAGGGTGGTAAAAGAGGTGGGGGGCGTGGCATTATTAATTAGAGATAGTATAACAGCTGCAGAAAGGCAGTTTGAGGAGTATCACCCTATTGAGGTAGTATGGGTTGAAGTCAGAAATAGGAAAGGAGCAGTCACCTTGTTAGGAGTTTTCTATAGACCCCCCAATAGTAGCAGAGATGTGGAGGAACAGATTGGGAAACAGGTTTTGGAAAGGTGCAGAAGTCATAGGGTAGTAGTCATGGGCGACTTTAACTTCCCAAATATTGAGTGGAAACTCTTTAGATCAAATAGTTTGGATGGGGTGGTGTTTGTGCAGTGTGTCCAGGAAGCTTTTCTAACACAGTATGTAGATTGTCCAACCAGAGGAGGGGCAATATTGGATTTAGTACTGGGTAATGAACCAGGGCAAGTGATAGATTTGTTAGTGGGGGAGCATTTTGGAGATAGTGACCACAATTCTGTGACTTTCACTTTAGTAATGGAGAGGGATAGGTACGTGCAACAGGGCAAGGTTCACAATTGGGGGAAGGGTAAATACGATGTTGTCAGACAAGAATTGAAGTGCATAAGTTGGGAACATAGGCTGGCAGGGAAGGACACAAGTGAAATGTGGAACTTGTTCAAGGAACAGGTGCTACGTGTCCTTGATATGTATGTCCCTGTCAGGCAGGGAAGAGATGGTCGAGTGAGGGAACCATGGTTGACAAGAGAGGTTGAATGCCTTGTTAAGAGAAAAAATGTGACTTATGTAAGGCTGAGGAAACAAGGTTCAGACAGGGCATTGGAGGGATACAAGATAGCCAGGAGGGAACTGAAGAAAGGGATTAGGAGAGCTAAGAGAGGGCATGAACAATCTTTGGCGGGTAGGATCAAGGAAAACCCCAAGGCCTTTTACACATATGTGAGAAATATGAGAATGACTAGAGCGAGGGTAGGTCCGATCAAGGACAGTAGCGGGAGATTGTGTATTGAGTCTGAAGAGATAGGAGAGGTCTTGAATGAGTACTTTTCTTCTGTATTTACAAATGAGAGGGGCGATATTGTTGGAGAGGACAGTGTGAAACAGATTGGTAAGCTCGAGGAAATACTTGTTAGGAAGGAAGATGTGTTGGGCATTTTGAAAAACTTGAGGATAGACAAGTCCCCCGGGCCTGACGGGATATATCCAAGGATTCTATGGGAAGCAAGAGATGAAATTGCAGAGCCGTTGGCAATTATCTTTTCGTCCTCACTGTCAACAGGGGTGGTACCAGGGGATTGGAGAGTGGCGAATGTCGTGCCCCTGTTCAAAAAAGGAACTAGGGATAACCCTGGGAATTACAGGCCAGTTAGTCTTACTTCGGTGGTAGGCAAAGTAATGGAAAGGGTACTGAAGGATAGGAATTCTGAGCATCTGGAAAGACACTGCTTGATTAGGGATAGTCAGCACGGATTTGTGAGGGGTAGGTCTTGCCTTACGAATCTTATTGAATTCTTTGAGGAGGTGACCAAGCATGTGGATGAAGGTAAAGCAGTGGATGTCGTGTACATGGATTTTAGTAAGGCATTTGATAAAGTTCCCCATGGTAGGCTCCTGCACAAAGTAAGGAGGCATGGGATAGTGGGAAATTTGGCCAGTTGGATAACGAACTGGCTAACCGATAGAAGTCAGAGAGTGGTGGTGGATGGCAAATATTCAGACTGGATCCCAGTTACCAGTGGTGTACCGCAGGGATCAGTTCTGGGTCCTCTGCTGTTTGTGATTTTCATTAATGACTTGGATGGGGGAGTTGAAGGGTGGGTCAGTAAATTTGCAGACGATACGAAGATTGGTGGAGTTGTGGATAGTAAGGAGGGCTGTTGTCGGCTGCAAAGAGACATAGATAGGATGCAGAGCTGGGCTGAGAAGTGGCAGATGGAGTTTAACCCTGAAAAGTGTGAGGTTGTCCATTTTGGAAGGACAAATATGAATGCGGAATACAGGGTTAACGGTAGAGTTCTTGGCATTGTGGAGGAGCAGAGAGACCTTGGGGTCTATGTTCATACATCTTTGAAAGTTGCCACTCAAGTGGATAGAGCTGTGAAGAAGACCTATGGTGTGCTCGCGTTCATTAACAGAGAGATTGAACTTAAGAGCCATGAGGTAATGATGCAGCTGTACAAAACTTTGGTAAGGCCACATTTGGAGTACTGTGTACAGTTCTGGTCGCCTCATTTTAGGAAGGATATGGAAGTTCTGGAAAAGGTGCAAAGAAGATTTACCAGGATGTTGCCTGGAATGGAGAGTAGGTCTTACGAGGAAAGGTTGAGGGTGCTAGGCCTTTTCTCATTCGAGCGGAGAAGGATGAGGGGCGACTTGATAGAGGTTTATAAGATGATCAGGGGAATAGATAGAGTAGACAGTCAGATACTTTTTCCCCAGGTGGAACACACCATTACAAGGGGACATAAATTTAAGGTGAAAGGTGGAAGATACAGGAGGGATATCATAGGTAGGTTCTTTACCCAGAGAGTAGTGGGGGCATGGAATGCACTGCCTGTGGAAGCAGTTGAGTCGGAAACATTAGGGACCTTCAAGCAGCTGTTGGATAGGTACATGGATTCCGGGAAAATGATATAGTGTAGATTTATTTGTTCTTAAGGGCAGCACGGTAGCATTGTGGGGAGCACAATTGCTTCACAGATCCATGGTCCCAGGTTCGATTGCAGCTTGGGTCATTCTCTGTGCGGTGTCTGCACGTCCTCCCCGTGTCTGCGTGGGTTTCCTCCGGGTGCTCCGGTTTCCTCCCACAGTCCAAAGATGTGCGGGTTTGGTGAATTGGCCAATGATAAATTGCCCTTAATGTCCAAATTGCCCTTGGTGTTGGGTGGAGGTGTTGAGTTTGGGTAGGGTGCTCGTTCCAAGAGCTGGTGCAGACTCAAAGGGCCGAATGGCCTCCTTCTGCACTGTAAATTCAATGATTATCTATGATTAATCTAGGACAAAGGTTCGGCACAACATCGTGGGCCGAAGGGCCTGTTCTGTGCTGTATTTTCTATGTTCTATGTTCTATTAAATACACAACAATGAAGCAGTGCCCTACAGTGTACAAAGTAAAGTTAAACAGAGCCCGACATTAAATAGAGTACAATGAAACATTGCCCTACAGTGAACAAGGTCAAATTAAACAGAGCCAGACATTAAATACGGTACAATGAAACAGTGTCCTACACTGAACAATGTAAAATTAAACAGAACCCGACATTAAATACAGGACAATGAAACAGTGCCCTACACTGACCAATGTAAAATTAAACAGAGCCCGACATTAAATACAGTACAATGAAACAGTGCCCTACAGTGAACAAGGTAAAATTAAACAGAGCCCGACATGAAATACGGTACAATGAAACAGTGCCCTACAGTGAACAAGGTCAAATTAAACAGAGCCAGACATTAAATACGGTACAATGAAACAGTGTCCTACACTGAACAATGTAAAATTAAACAGAACACGACATTAAATACGGTACAATGAAACAGTGCCCTACACTGAATAATGTAAAATTAAACAGAGCCCGACATTAAATACGGTACAATGAAACAGTGCCCTACAGTGAACAATGTAAAATTAAACAGAGCCCGACATTAAATGCAGTACAATGAAACAGTGTCCTAAACTGACCAAAGCAAAATTAAACAGCGCCCGACATTAAACATGGTTCAATGAAACGGTGCCCTACAATCAACAATGTAAAATTAAACAGAGCCCGACATTAAATACAGTACAATGAAACAGTGCCCTACAATCAACAATGTAAAATTAAACAGAGCCCGACATTAAATACGGTACAATGAAACAGTGCCCTACAGTGTACAAAGTAAAATTAAACAGAGCCCGACATTAAATACGGTACAATGAAACAGTGCTCTACACTGAACAATGTAAAATTAAACAGAGCCCGACATTAAATACGGTACAATGAAACGGTGCCCTACAGTGTACAAAGTAAAATTAAACAGAGCCCGACATTAAATACGGTAGAATGAAACAGTGCCCTACAGTGAACAATGTACAATTAAACACAGCCCGACATTCAATACGGTACAATGAAACAGTGCCCTACAGTGAACAATGTACAATTAAACACAGCCCGACATTAAATACGGTAAAATGAAACAGTGACCTACAGTAAACAAGGCAAAATTAAACAGAGCCCGACATTAAAGACAGTACAATGAAACAGTGCCCTACACTGAACAAGGTAAAATTAAACAGAGCCCGACATTAAATACAGTACAATGAAACAGTGACCTACAGTAAACAAGGCAAAATTAAGAAGAGCCCGACATTAAATGCAGTACAATGAAACAGTGCCCAACAGTGAACAATGTAAAATTAAACAGAGCCCGGCATTAAATACGGTACAATGAAACAGTGCCCTACAGTGAACAATGTAAAATTAAACAGAGCCCGACATTAAATACAGTACAATGAAACAGTGCCCTGCAGTGAACAATGTAAAATTAAACAGTGCCCGACATTAAATACGGTACAATGAAACAGTGACCTACAGTAAACAAGGCAAAATTAAACGGAGCCCGACATTAAATACAGATCAATGAAACAGTGCCCTACAGTGAACAATGTAAAATTAAACAGAGCACGACATTAAATACAGTACAATGAAACAGTGACCTACAGTAAACAAGGCAAAATTAAACAGAGCCCGACATTAAATACGGTACAATGAAACAGCGCCCTACACTGAACAATGTAAAAATAAACAGAGCCCGACATTAAATACAGTACAATGAAACAGAGCTCTAATGTGAACAATGTAAAATAAAACAGAGCCCGACATTAAATACGGTACAATTAAACAGTGCCCTACACTGAACAAGGTAAAATTAAACAGAGCTCGACATTA
Organism: Scyliorhinus torazame; assembly: GCF_047496885.1. Taxonomy (NCBI): domain Eukaryota; kingdom Metazoa; phylum Chordata; class Chondrichthyes; order Carcharhiniformes; family Scyliorhinidae; genus Scyliorhinus; species Scyliorhinus torazame. Next base: position 1,294,219 of record NW_027307774.1, read on the forward strand.
AATACGGTACAATGAAACAGTGCCCTACAAGCAACAAGGAAAAATTAAACAGAGCCCGACATTAAATACGGTACAATGTACCAGTGCCCTCCACTGAGCAAGGTAAAATTAAACACAGCCCGACACTAAATACGGTACAATGAAACAGTGCCCTACAGTGAACAATGTACAATTAAACACAGCCCGACATTACAAACAGTACAATGAAACAGTGACCTACAGTAAACAAGGCAAAATTAAACAGAGCCCGACATTAAATACAGTACAATGAAACAGTGCCCTACACTGAACAATGTAAAATTAAACAGAGCCCGACATTAAATACGGTACAATGAAACAGTGCCCTACAGTAAACAAGGTAAAATTAAACAGAGCCCGACATTAAATACGGGACAATGAAACAGTGACCTACAGTAAACAAGGCAAAATTAAACAGAGCCCGACACTAAATACAGTACAATGAAACAGTGCCCTACACTGAACAATGTAAAATTAAACATAGCCCGACATTAAATACGGTACAATGAAACAGTTCCCTACACTGAACAATGTAAAATTAAACACAGCCCGACATTAAATACGGTACAATGAAACAGTGCCCTACAAGCAACAAGGAAAAATTAAACAGAGACCGACATTAAATACGGTACAATGAAACAGTGCCCTACAGTGAACAATGTACAATTAAACACAGCCCGACATTAAATACGGTACAATGAAACAGTGCCCTACAGTGAACAATGTACAATTAAACACAGCCCGACATTACAAACAGTACAATGAAACAGTGACCTACAGTAAACAAGGCAAAATTAAACAGAGCCCGACATTAAATACAGTACAATGAAACAGTGCCCTACACTGAACAATGTAAAATTAAACAGGGCCCGACATTAAATACGGTATAATGAAACAGTGCCCTACAGTAAACAAGGTAAAATTAAACAGAGCCCGACATTAAATACGGTACAATGAATCAGTGCCCTACACTGAACAATGTAAAATTAAACACAGCCCGACATTAAATACGGTACAATGAAACAGTGCCCTACAATGAACAAGGTAAAATTAAACACAGCCCGACATTAAATACAGTACAATGAAACAGTGCCCTACACTGAACAATGTAAAATTAAACATAGCCCGACATTAAATACGGTACAATGAAACAGTGACCTACAGTAAACAATGTAAAATTAAACACAGCCCGACATTAAATACAGTACAATGAAACAGTGCCCTACAGTGAACAATGTAAAATTAAACAGAGCCCGACATTAAATACGGTACAATGAAACAGTGTCCTACAGTGAACAAAGTAAAATTAAACAGAGTCCGACATTAAATACAGTACAATGAAACAGGGCTCTACTGTGAACAATGTAAAATTAAACATAGCCCGACATTAAATACGGTACAATGAAACAGTGACCTACAGTAAACAATGTAAAATTAAACACAGCCCGACATTAAATACAGTACAATGAAACAGTGCCCTACAGTGAACAATGTAAAATTAAACAGAGCCCGACATTAAATACGGTACAATGAAACAGTGTCCAACAGTGAACAAAGTAAAATTAAACAGAGCCCGACATTAAATACAGTACAATCAAACAGGGCTCTACTGTGAACAATGTAAAATAAAACAGAGCCCGACATTAAATACAGTGCAATGAAACAGTGCCCTACAGTGAACAATGTAAAATTAAACAGAGCCCGACATTAAATACGGTACAATGAATCAGTGCCCTACACTGAACAAGGTAAAATTAAACAGGGCCCGACATTAAATACGGTATAATGAAACAGTGCCCTACAGTAAACAAGGTAAAATTAAACAGAGCCCGACATTAAATACGGGACAATGAAACAGTGACCTACAGTAAACAAGGCAAAATTAAACAGAGCCCGACACTAAATACAGTACAATGAAACAGTGCCCTACACTGAACAATGTAAAATTAAACATAGCCCGACATTAAATACGGTACAATGAAACAGTGCCCTACACTGAACAATGTAAAATTAAACACAGCCCGACATTAAATACGGTACAATGAAACAGTGACCTCCAGTGAACAATGTAAAATTAAACAGAGCCCGACATTAAATACAGTACAATGAAACAGTGCCCTACAGTGAACAATGTAAAATTAAACAGAGCCCGACACTAAATAGAGTACAATGAAACAGTGCCCTACACAGAACAATGTAAAATTAAACATAGCCCGACATTAAATACGGTACAATGAAACAGTGCCCTACACTGAACAATGTAAAATTAAACACAGCCCGACATTAAATACGGTAAAATGAAACAGTGCCCTACAGTGAACAAGGTAAAATTAAACAAAGCCCGACATTAAATATAGTACAATGAAACAGTGCCCTACAGTGAACAAGGTAACATTAAACAGAACCCGACATTAAATACGGTACAATAAAACACTGCCCTACACTGAACAATGTAAAATTAAACACAGCCCGACATTAAATACGGTGCAATGAATCAGTGCCCTACACTGAACAATGTAAAATTAAACACAGCCCGACATTAAATACGGTACAATGAATCAGTGCCCGACACTGAACAATGTAAAATTAAACACAGCCCGACATTAAATACGGTACAATGAAACAGTGACCTACAGTAAACAAGACAAATTTAAGCAGAGCCCGCCATTAAATACAGTACAATGAAAAAGTGACCTACAGTAAACAAGGCAAAATTAAACAGAGCCCGACATTAAATACAGATCAATGAAACAGTGCCCTACACTGAACAATGTAAAAATAAACAGAGCCCGACATTAAATACGGGACAATGAAACAGTGCCCGACAGTGAACAAGGTAAAATTAAACAGAGCCCAGCATTAAATACAGCACAATGAAACAATGCCCTACAGTGAAGAATGTAAAATTAAACACATCCCGACATTAAATACCGTACAATGAAACAGTGACCTACAGTGAACAATGTAAAATTAAACATAGCCCGACAGTAAATACGGTACAATGAAACAGTGCCCTACAGTGAACTATGTAAAATTAAACAGAGCACGACATTAAATACAGTACAATGTAACAGTGCCCTCAACTGAGCAAGGAAAAATTAAACACAGCCCGACATTAAATACGGTACAATGAAACAGTGCCCTACAGTGAACAAAGTAAAATTAAACAGAGCCCGACATTAAATACGGTACAATGAAACAGGGCTCTACTGTGAACAATGTAAAATAAAACAGAGCCCGACATTAAATACGGTACAATTAAACAGTGCCCTACAGTGAACAATGTAAAATTAAACAGAGCTCGACATTAAATACGGTACAATGAATCAGTGCCCTACACTGAACAAGTAAAATTAAACAGAGCTCGACATTAAATACGGTACAATGAAACAGTGCCCTACAAGCAACAAGGAAAAATTAAACAGAGCCCGACATTAAATACGGTACAATGAAACAGTGCCCTACAATGAACAAGGTAAAATTAAACACAGCCCGACATTAAATACAGTACAATGAAACAGTGCCCTACACTGAACAATGTAAAATTAAACATAGCCCGACATTAAATACGGTACAATGAAACAGTGACCTACAGTAAACAATGTAAAATTAAACACAGCCCGACATTAAATACAGTACAATGAAACAGTGCCCTACAGTGAACAATGTAAAATTAAACAGAGCCCGACATTAAATACGGTACAATGAAACAGTGTCCTACAGTGAACAAAGTAAAATTAAACAGAGTCCGACATTAAATACAGTACAATGAAACAGGGCTCTACTGTGAACAATGTAAAATTAAACATAGCCCGACATTAAATACGGTACAATGAAACAGTGACCTACAGTAAACAATGTAAAATTAAACACAGCCCGACATTAAATACAGTACAATGAAACAGTGCCCTACAGTGAACAATGTAAAATTAAACAGAGCCCGACATTAAATACGGTACAATGAAACAGTGTCCAACAGTGAACAAAGTAAAATTAAACAGAGCCCGACATTAAATACAGTACAATCAAACAGGGCTCTACTGTGAACAATGTAAAATAAAACAGAGCCCGACATTAAATACAGTGCAATGAAACAGTGCCCTACAGTGAACAATGTAAAATTAAACAGAGCCCGACATTAAATACGGTACAATGAATCAGTGCCCTACACTGAACAAGGTAAAATTAAACAGGGCCCGACATTAAATACGGTATAATGAAACAGTGCCCTACAGTAAACAAGGTAAAATTAAACAGAGCCCGACATTAAATACGGGACAATGAAACAGTGACCTACAGTAAACAAGGCAAAATTAAACAGAGCCCGACACTAAATACAGTACAATGAAACAGTGCCCTACACTGAACAATGTAAAATTAAACATAGCCCGACATTAAATACGGTACAATGAAACAGTGCCCTACACTGAACAATGTAAAATTAAACACAGCCCGACATTAAATACGGTACAATGAAACAGTGACCTCCAGTGAACAATGTAAAATTAAACAGAGCCCGACATTAAATACAGTACAATGAAACAGTGCCCTACAGTGAACAATGTAAAATTAAACAGAGCCCGACACTAAATAGAGTACAATGAAACAGTGCCCTACACAGAACAATGTAAAATTAAACATAGCCCGACATTAAATACGGTACAATGAAACAGTGCCCTACACTGAACAATGTAAAATTAAACACAGCCCGACATTAAATACGGTAAAATGAAACAGTGCCCTACAGTGAACAAGGTAAAATTAAACAAAGCCCGACATTAAATATAGTACAATGAAACAGTGCCCTACAGTGAACAAGGTAACATTAAACAGAACCCGACATTAAATACGGTACAATAAAACACTGCCCTACACTGAACAATGTAAAATTAAACACAGCCCGACATTAAATACGGTGCAATGAATCAGTGCCCTACACTGAACAATGTAAAATTAAACACAGCCCGACATTAAATACGGTACAATGAATCAGTGCCCGACACTGAACAATGTAAAATTAAACACAGCCCGACATTAAATACGGTACAATGAAACAGTGACCTACAGTAAACAAGACAAATTTAAGCAGAGCCCGCCATTAAATACAGTACAATGAAAAAGTGACCTACAGTAAACAAGGCAAAATTAAACAGAGCCCGACATTAAATACAGATCAATGAAACAGTGCCCTACACTGAACAATGTAAAAATAAACAGAGCCCGACATTAAATACGGGACAATGAAACAGTGCCCGACAGTGAACAAGGTAAAATTAAACAGAGCCCAGCATTAAATACAGCACAATGAAACAATGCCCTACAGTGAAGAATGTAAAATTAAACACATCCCGACATTAAATACCGTACAATGAAACAGTGACCTACAGTGAACAATGTAAAATTAAACATAGCCCGACAGTAAATACGGTACAATGAAACAGTGCCCTACAGTGAACTATGTAAAATTAAACAGAGCACGACATTAAATACAGTACAATGTAACAGTGCCCTCAACTGAGCAAGGAAAAATTAAACACAGCCCGACATTAAATACGGTACAATGAAACAGTGCCCTACAGTGAACAAAGTAAAATTAAACAGAGCCCGACATTAAATACGGTACAATGAAACAGGGCTCTACTGTGAACAATGTAAAATAAAACAGAGCCCGACATTAAATACGGTACAATTAAACAGTGCCCTACAGTGAACAATGTAAAATTAAACAGAGCTCGACATTAAATACGGTACAATGAATCAGTGCCCTACACTGAACAAGTAAAATTAAACAGAGCTCGACATTAAATACGGTACAATGAAACAGTGCCCTACAAGCAACAAGGAAAAATTAAACAGAGCCCGACATTAAATACTGTACAATGAAACAGTGCCCTACAGTGAACAATGTAAAATTAAACAGAGCACGACATTAAATACAGTACAATGTAACAGTGCCCTCCACTGAGCAAGGTAAAATTAAACACAGCACGACATTAAATACAGTATAATGAAACAGTGCCCTACACTGAACAATGTAAAATTAAACAGAGCCCGACATTAAATACGGGACAATGAAACAGTGACCTACAGTAAACAAGGCAAAATTAAACAGAGCCCGACATTAAATACAGTACAATGAAACAGTGCCCTACACTGAACAATGTAAAATTAAACATAGCCCGACATTAAATACGGTACAATGAAACAGTGCCGGATAGTGAACAATGTAAAATTAAACACAGCCCGACATTAAATACGGTAAAATGAAACAGTGCCCTACAGTGAACAAGGTAAAATTAAACAAAGCCCGACATTAAATATAGTACAATGAAACAGTGCCCGACAGTGAACAAGGTAACATTAAACATAACCCGACATTAAATACGGTACAATGAAACAGTGCCCTACACTGAATAATGTAAAATTAAACACAGCCCGACATTAAATACGGTACAATGAATCAGTGCCCTACAGTGAACAATGTAAAATTAAACACAGCCCGACATTAAATACGGTACAATGAATCAGTGCCCTAACAGCAACAATGTAAAATTAAACAGAGCACGACATTAAATACGGTACAATGAATCAGTGCCCTACACTGAACAACGTAAAATTAAACAGAGCCCGACATTAAATACGGTACAATGAAACAGTGCCCTACACTGAATAATGTAAAATTAAACACAGCCCGACATTAAATACGGTACAATGAATCAGTGCCCTACAGTGAACAATGTAAAATTAAACACAGCCCGACATTAAATACGGTACAATGAATCAGTGCCCTACCAGCAACAATGTAAAATTAAACAGAGCCCGACATTAAATACGGTACAATGAATCAGTGCCCTACCAGCAACAATGTAAAATTAAACAGAGCACGACATTAAATACGGTACAATGAATCAGTGCCCTACACTGAACAACGTAAAATTAAACAGAGCATGGCATTTAATACAGTACAATGAAACAGGGCCCTAATGTGAACAATGTAAAATTAAACAGAGCCCGACATTAAATACGGTACAATGAAACAGTGCCCTACAGTGAACAACGTAAAATTAAACAGAGCCCGGCATTTAATTGGATTTCGGCGGCAGCGGTGCGCAGGGGCCTTCTTGGAGGTGAGTAGTGAGTTTAAAAGCACTTACCTTTACAGGAGCAGCCCTTTGGATTTCGGCGGCAGCGGTGCGCAGGGGCCTTCTGGGAGGTGAGTAGTTAGTTTAAAAGCTCTTACCTTTACAGGAGCAGCCCATTGGATTTCGGCGGCAGCGGTACGCAGGGGCCTTCTGGGAGGTGAGTAGTGAGTTTAAAAGCACTTACCTTTACAGGAGCAGCCCTTTGGATTTCGGCGGCAGCGGTGCGCAGGGGCCTTCTTGGAGGTGAGTAGTGAGTTTAAAAGCACTTACCTTTACAGGAGCAGCCCTTTGGATTTCGGCGGCAGCGGTGCGCAGGGGCCTTCTGGGAGGTGAGTAGTTAGTTTAAAAGCTCTTACCTTTACAGGAGCAGCCCTTTGGATTTCGGCGGCAGCGGTGCGCAGGGGCCTTCTTGGAGGTGAGTAGTGAGTTTAAAAGCACTTACCTTTACAGGAGCAGCCCTTTGGATTTCGGCGGCAGCGGTGCGCAGGGGCCTTCTGGGAGGTGAGTAGTTAGTTTAAAAGCTCTTACCTTTACAGGAGCAGCCCTTTGGATTTCGGCGGCAGCGGTGCGCAGGGGCCTTCTTGGAGGTGAGTAGTGAGTTTAAAAGCACTTACCTTTACAGGAGCAGCCCTTTGGATTTCGGCGGCAGCGGTGCGCAGGGGCCTTCTGGGAGGTGAGTAGTTAGTTTAAAAGCTCTTACCTTTACAGGAGCAGCCCATTGGATTTCGGCGGCAGCGGTGCGCAGGGGCCTTCTTGGAGGTGAGTAGTGAGTTTAAAAGCACTTACCTTTACAGGAGCAGCCCTTTGGATTTCGGCGGCAGCGGTGCGCAGGGGCCTTCTGGGAGGTGAGTAGTTAGTTTAAAAGCTCTTACCTTTACAGGAGCAGCCCATTGGATTTCGGCGGCAGCGGTGCGCAGGGGCCTTCTTGGAGGTGAGTAGTGAGTTTAAAAGCACTTACCTTTACAGGAGCAGCCCTTTGGATTTCGGCGGCAGCGGTGCGCAGGGGCCTTCTGGGAGGTGAGTAGTTAGTTTAAAAGCTCTTACCTTTACAGGAGCAGCCCATTGGATTTCGGCGGCAGCGGTGCGCAGGGGCCTTCTTGGAGGTGAGTAGTGAGTTTAAAAGCACTTACCTTTACAGGAGCAGCCCTTTGGATTTCGGCGGCAGCGGTGCGCAGGGGCCTTCTGGGAGGTGAGTAGTTAGTTTAAAAGCTCTTACCTTTACAGGAGCAGCCCATTGGATTTCGGCGGCAGCGGTGCGCAGGGGCCTTCTTGGAGGTGAGTAGTGAGTTTAAAAGCACTTACCTTTACAGGAGCAGCCCTTTGGATTTCGGCGGCAGCGGTGCGCAGGGGCCTTCTGGGAGGTGAGTAGTTAGTTTAAAAGCTCTTACCTTTACAGGAGCAGCCCATTGGATTTCGGCGGCAGCGGTGCGCAGGGGCCTTCTTGGAGGTGAGTAGTGAGTTTAAAAGCACTTACCTTTACAGGAGCAGCCCTTTGGATTTCGGCGGCAGCGGTGCGCAGGGGCCTTCTGGGAGGTGAGTAGTTAGTTTAAAAGCTCTTACCTTTACAGGAGCAGCCCATTGGATTTCGGCGGCAGCGGTGCGCAGGGGCCTTCTTGGAGGTGAGTAGTGAGTTTAAAAGCACTTACCTTTACAGGAGCAGCCCTTTGGATTTCGGCGGCAGCGGTGCGCAGGGGCCTTCTGGGAGGTGAGTAGTTAGTTTAAAAGCTCTTACCTTTACAGGAGCAGCCCATTGGATTTCGGCGGCAGCGGTGCGCAGGGGCCTTCTTGGAGGTGAGTAGTGAGTTTAAAAGCACTTACCTTTACAGGAGCAGCCCTTTGGATTTCGGCGGCAGCGGTGCGCAGGGGCCTTCTGGGAGGTGAGTAGTTAGTTTAAAAGCTCTTACCTTTACAGGAGCAGCCCATTGGATTTCGGCGGCAGCGGTGCGCAGGGGCCTTCTTGGAGGTGAGTAGTGAGTTTAAAAGCACTTACCTTTACAGGAGCAGCCCTTTGGATTTCGGCGGGAACCGGAAGTTCGACCTCTGGCAAGTCCCCCCCCCCCCCCAATAAATTCTGGTGGAGAGGAAACCCGAGACACTACACGTGTAGTGTCTCCCACCCACCCTCCTCCTCTAACCTAATAATAAGACCCATTGGTGTAAGGTAAGTGCCATATTATATTATATATTATTAGCATTGTGCAGGCCAAGGATTGGAGGTGGAGGAGCAGTCTCTGTCAGCGAGAGAACCTGAGAACATCTCAGAAGGTAAGCAAGTGATTTTTACTTTTATACCTTTTTTCAAATTGTGTGTGTCGGGGGGGACAGAAAAGCTGTGACCTGAGTGGCTGGTTGGGATTCTAACCTAAATTTTTTTGACTATTTGGGAACTAATTAAACATAATAACTTAATTATAATTTAGAGGATATCTAAGCCAGAGATCGGAGGATATTATAGTTAGCTATCGCATTTCTATTAGAAATCTAGTGCTAGGAAACAGATAGTTGACAGTAACTTTGTAATTTAAAAAAAAAAAAAGTATTTATAAAAAAAAAGACAAATTTTAATTTTAATTAATTGACGCAATGTCAGTTAGAGGGGTGCTGTGCTCTGACTGTGAGATGTGGCAGGTCCGGGAGGCTTCCAGCGTCCTGGATGGCTTCATCTGCAGAAAGTGCACCCAACTGCAGCTCCTCACAGACCGCATGGTTCGGTTGGAGCAGCAATTGGATGCACTTAGGAGCATGCAGGTGGCGGAAAGCATCATAGATCGCAGTTATGTAAGTGTGGTCACACCCAAGGTGCAGGCAGAGAAATGGGTGACCACCAGAAAGGGCAGGCAGTCAGTGCAGGAATCCCCTGTGGTTGTCCCCCTCTCGAACAGATATACCCCTTTGGATACTGTCGGGGGGGATAGCCTATCAGGGGAAAACAGCAGCAGCCAGAGCAGTGGCACCACGGCTGGCTCTGATGTTCAGAAGGGAGGGTCAAAGCGCAGAAGAGTAATAGTTATAGGGGACTCTATAGTCAGGGGAACAGATAGGCGCTTCTGTGGACGTGAAAGAGACTCCAGGATGGTATGTTGCCTCCCTGGTGCCAGGGTCCAGGATGTCTCCGAACGGGTAGAGGGAATCCTGAAGGGGGAGGGCAAACAGGTAGAGGTCGTTGTACATATTGGTACTAACGACATAGGCAGGAAGAGGCATGAGGTCCTGCAGCAGGAGTTCAGGGAGCTAGGCAGAAAGTTAAAAGACAGGACCTCGAGGGTTGTAATCTCGGGATTACTCCCTGTGCCACGTGCCAGTGAGGCTAGAAATAGGAAGATAGAGCAGACAAACACGTGGCTAAACAGCTGGTGTAGGAGGGAGGGTTTCGGTTATCTGGACCACTGGGAGCTCTTCCGGGGCAGGTGTGACCTGTATAAGATGGACGGGTTGCATCTAAACCGGAGAGGCATAAATATCCTGGCCGCGAGATTTGCTAGTGTCACACGGGAGGGTTTAAACTAGTATGGCAGGGGGGTGGGCACGGGAGCAATAGGTCAGAAGGTGAGAGCGTTGAGGGAGAACTAGGGAATATGGACAGTGTGGCTCTGAGGCAGAGCAGACGGGGAGAAGTTGCTGAACACAGCGGGTCTGGTGGCCTGAAGTGCATATGTTTTAATGCAAGGAGCATTACGGGTAAGGCAGATGAACTTAGAGCTTGGATTAGTACTTGGAACTATGATGTTGTTGCCATTACAGAGACCTGGTTGAGGGAAGGGCAGGATTGGCAGCTAAACGTTCCAGGATTTAGATGTTTCAGGCGGGATAGAGGGGGATGTAAAAGGGGAGGCGGAGTTGCGCTACTTTTTCAGGAGAGTATCACAGCTATACAGCGAGAGGACACCTCAGAGGGCAGTGAGGCTATATGGGTAGAGATCAGGAATAAGAAGGGTGCAGTCACAATGTTGGGGGTATACTACAGGCCTCCCAACAGCCAGCGGGAGATAGAGGAGCAGATAGGTAGACAGATTTTGGAAAAGAGTAAAAACAACAGGGTTGTGGTGATGGGAGACTTCAACTTCCCCAATATTGACTGGGACTCACTTAGTGCCAGGGGCTTAGACGGGGCAGAGTTTGTAAGGAGCATCCAGGAGGGCTTCTTAAAACAATATGTAAACAGTCCAACTAGGGAAGAGGCGGTACTGGACCTGGTATTGGGGAATGAGCCCGGCCAGGTGGTAGATGTTTCAGTAGGGGAGCATTTCGGTAACAGTGACCACAATTCAGTAAGTTTTAAAGTACTGGTGGACAAGGATAAGAGTGGTCCGAGGATGAATGTGCTAAATTGGGGGAAGGCTAATTATAACAATATTAGGCGGGAACTGAAGAGCATAGATTGGGGGCGGATGTTTGAGGGCAAATCAACATCTGACATGTGGGAGGCTTTCAAGTGTCAGTTGATAGGAATACAGGACAGGCATGTTCCTGTGAGGAAGAAAGACAAATACGGCAATTTTCGGGAACCTTGGATGACGAATGATATTGTAGGCCTCGTCAAAAAGAAAAAGGAGGCATTTGTCAGGGCTAAAAGGCTGGGAACAGACGAAGCCTGTGTGGCATATAAGGAAAGTAGGAAGGAACTTAAGCAGGGAGTCAGGAGGGCTAGAAGGGGTCATGAAAAGTCATTGGCAAATAGGGTTAAGGAAAATCCCAAGGCTTTTTACACTTACATAAAAAGCAAGAGGGTAGCCAGGGAAAGGGTTGGCCCACTGAAGGATAGGCAAGGGAATCTATGTGTGGAGCCAGAGGAAATGGGCGAGGTACTCAATGAATACTTTGCATCAGTATTCACCAAAGAGAAGGAATTGGTAAATGTTGAGTCTGGAGAAGGGGGTGTAGATAGCCTGGGTCACATTGTGATCCAAAAAGACGAGGTGTTGGGTGTCTTAAAAAATATTAAGGTAGATAAGTCCCCAGGGCCGGATGGGATCGACCCCAGAATACTGAAGGAGGCTGGAGAGGAAATTGCTGAGGCCTTGACAGAAATCTTTGGATCCTCGCTGTCTTCAGGGGATGTCCCGGAGGACTGGAGAATAGCCAATGTTGTTCCTCTGTTTAAGAAGGGTGGCAGGGATAATCCCGGGAACTACAGGCCGGTGAGCCTTACTTCAGTGGTAGGGAAATTACTGGAGAGAATTCTTCGAGACAGGATCTACTCCCATTTGGAAGCAAATGGACGTATTAGTGAGAGGCAGCACGGTTTTGTGAAGGGGAGGTCGTGTCTCACTAACTTGATCGAGTTTTTCGAGGAGGTCACTAAGATGATTGATGCAGGTAGGGCAGTAGATGTTGTCTATATGGACTTCAGTAAGGCCTTTGACAAGGTCCCTCATGGTAGACTAGTACAAAAGGTGAAGTCACACGGGATCAGGGGTGAACTGGCAAGGTGGATACAGAACTGGCTAGGCCATAGAAGGCAGAGGGTAGCAATGGAGGGATGCTTTTCTAATTGGAGGGCTGTGACCAGTGGTGTTCCACAGGGATCAGTGCTGGGACCTTTGCTCTTTGTAGTATATATAAATGATTTGGAGGAAAATGTAACTGGTCTGATTAGTAAGTTTGCAGACGACACAAAGGTTGGTGGAATTGCGGATAGCGATGAGGACTGTCTGAGGATACAGCAGGATTTAGATTGTCTGGAGACTTGGGCGGAGAGATGGCAGATGGAGTTTAACCTGGACAAATGTGAGGTAATGCATTTTGGAAGGGCTAATGCAGGTAGGGAATATACAGTGAATGGTAGAACCCTCAAGAGTATTGAAAGTCAAAGAGATCTAGGAGTACAGGTCCACAGATCACTGAAAGGGGCTACACAGGTGGAGAAGGTAGTCAAGAAGGCATACGGCATGCTTGCCTTCATTGGCCGGGGCATTGAGTATAAGAATTGGCAAGTCATGTTGCAGCTGTATAGAACCTTAGTTAGGCCACACTTGGAGTATAGTGTTCAATTCTGGTCGCCACACTACCAGAAGGATGTGGAGGCTTTAGAGAGGGTGCAGAAGAGATTTACCAGAATGTTGCCTGGTATGGAGGGCATAAGCTATGAGGAGCGATTGAATAAACTCGGTTTGTTCTCACTGGAACGAAGGAGGTTGAGGGGCGACCTGATAGAGGTATACAAAATTATGAGGGGCATAGACAGAGTGGATAGTCAGAGGCTTTTCCCCAGGGTAGAGGGGTCAATTACTAGGGGGCATAGGTTTAAGGTGAGAGGGGCAAAGTTTAGAGTAGATGTACGAGGCAAGTTTTTTACGCAGAGGGTAGTGGGTGCCTGGAACTCACTACCGGAGGAGGTAGTGGAGGCAGGGACGATAGGGACATTTAAGGGGCATCTTGACAAATATATGAATAGGATGGGAATAGAAGGATACGGACCCAGGAAGTGTAGAAGATTGTAGTTTAGTCGGGCAGTATGGTCGGCACGGGCTTGGAGGGCCGAAGGGCCTGTTCCTGTGCTGTACATTTCTTTGTTCTTTGTTCTTTGTTCTAATACAGTACAATGAAACAGGGCCCTAATGTGAACAATGTAAAATAAAACAGAGCCGGACATTAAATACGGTACAATGAAATAGTGCCCTACAGTGAACAATGTAAAATTAAACACAGACCGACATTAAATACGGTACAATGAATCAGTGCCCTACCAGCAACAATGTAAAATTAAACAGAGCACGACATTAAATACGGTACAATGAATCAGTGCCCTACACTGAACAACGTAAAATTAAACAGAGCCCGACATTAAATACGGTACAATGAAACAGTGCCCTACACTGAATAATGTAAAATTAAACACAGCCCGACATTAAATACGGTACAATGAATCAGTGCCCTACAGTGAACAATGTAAAATTAAACACAGCCCGACATTAAATACGGTACAATGAATCAGTGCCCTACCAGCAACAATGTAAAATTAAACAGAGCACGACATTAAATACGGTACAATGAATCAGTGCCCTACACTGAACAACGTAAAATTAAACAGAGCCCGACATTAAATACGGTACAATGAAACAGTTCCCTACAGTGAACAATGTAAAATTAAACAGAGCACGACATTAAATACGGTACAATGAAACAGTGCCCTACACTGAACAAGGTAAAATTAAACACAGCCCGACATTAAATACGGTACAATGAATCAGTGCCCTACACTGAACAATGTAAAATTAAACACAGCCCGACATTAAATACGGTACAATGAAACAGTGCCCTACATTGAACAATGTAAAATTAAACCGAGCCTGACATTAAATACAGTACAATGAAACAGTGACCTACAGTAAACAAGGCAAAATTAAACAGAGCCCGACATTAAATACAGTACAATGAAACAGTGCCCTACCAGCAAAAATGTAAAATTAAACAGAGCCCGACATTAAATACGGTACAATGAAACAGTGTCCTACAGTGAACAAAGTAAAATTAAACAGAGACCGACATTAAATACAGTACAATGAAACAGGGCTCTACTGTGAACAATGTAAAATAAAACAGAGCCCGACATTAAATACGGTACAATTAAACAGTGCCCTACAGTGAACAATGTAAAATTAAACAGAGCCCGACATTAAATACGGTACAATGAAACAGTGCCCTACACTGAACAAGGTAAAATTAAACAGAGCTCGACATTAAATACGGTACAATGAAACAGTGCCCTACAAGCAACAAGGAAAAATTAAACAGAGCCCGAAATTAAATACGGTATAATGAAACAGTGCCCTACAGTGAACAATGTAAAATTAAACAGAGCAAGACGTTAAATACAGTACAATGTAACAGTGCCCTCCACTGAGCAAGGTAAAATTAAACACAGCCCGACATTAAATACAGTACAATGAAACAGTGCCCTACACGGAACAATGTAAAATTAAACACCCCCGACATTAAATACGGTACAATGAAACAGTGCCCTACACTGAACAATGTAAAATTAAACACAGCCCGACATTAAATACGGTACAATGAAACAGTGCCCTACAAGCAACAAGGAAAAATTAAACAGAGCCCGACATTAAATACGGTACAATGAAACAGTGCCCTACAGTGAACAATGTAAAATTAAACAGAGCACGACATTAAATACAGTACAATGTAACAGTGCCCTCCACTGAGCAAGGTAAAATTAAACACAGCCCGACATTAAATACAGTACAATGAAACAGTGCCCTGCACTGAACAATGTAAAATTAAACAGAGCCCGACATTAAATACGGGACAATGAAACAGGACCTACAGTAAACAAGGCAAAATTAATCAGAGCCCGACATTAAATACAGTACAATGAAACAGTGCCCTACACTGAACAATGTAAAATTAAACCGAGCCTGACATTAAATACAGTACAATGAAACAGTGACCTACACTAAACAAGGCAAAATTAAACAGAGCCCGACATTAAATACAGTACAATGAAACAGTGCCCGATAGTGAACAATGTAAAATTAAACACAGCCCGACATTAAATACGGTACAATGAAACAGTGCCCGATAGTGAACAATGTAAAATTTAACTGAGCCCGACATTAAATACAGTACAATGAAACAGTGCCCTACAGTGAACAATGTAAAATTAAACAGAGCCCGACATTTAATACAGGACAATGAAACAGTGACCTACAGTAAACAAGGCAAAATTAAACAGAGCCCAACATTAAATACGGTACAATGAATCAGTGCCCTACACTGAACAAGGTAAAATTAAACAGAGCCCGACATTAAATACGGTACAATGAAACAATGCCCTACAGTGAAGAATGTAAAATTAAACAGAGCCCGACATTAAATACGGTACAATGAAACAATGCCCTACAGTGAAGAATGTAAAATTAAACAGAGCCCGACATTAAATACGGTACAATGAAACAGTGCCCTAATGTGACCAATGTACAATTAAACAGAGCCCGACATTAAATACGGTACAATGAAACAATGCCCTACAGTGAACAATGTAAAATTAAACAGAGCCCGACATTAAATACAGTACAATGAAACAGTGACCTACAGTAAACAAGGCAAAATTAAACAGAGCCCGACATTAAATCCAGTACAATGAAACAATGCCCTCCACTGAACACTGAAAAATTAAACAGAGCCCGACATTAAATACGGTGCAATGAAACAGTGCCCTACAGTGAACAATGTAAAATTAAACAGAGCCCGACATTAAATACAGTACAATGAAACAGTGACCTACACTGAACAATGTAAACTTAAACACAGCCCGACATTAAATACAGCACAATGAAACAGTGCCCTACAAGCAACAAGGAAAAATTAAACAGAGCCCGACATTAAATACTGTACAATGAAACAGTGCCCTACAGTGAACAATGTAAAATTAAACAGAGCACGACATTAAATACAGTACAATGTAACAGTGCCCTCCACTGAGCAAGGTAAAATTAAACACAGCACGACATTAAATACAGTACAATGAAACAGTGCCCTACACTGAACAATGTAAAATTAAACAGAGCCCGACATTAAATACGGGACAATGAAACAGTGACCTACAGTAAACAAGGCAAAATTAAACAGAGCCCGACATTAAATACAGTACAATGAAACAGTGCCCTACACTGAACAATGTAAAATTAAACATAGCCCGACATTAAATACGGTACAATGAAACAGTGACCTACAGTGAACAATGTACAATTAAACACAGCCCGACATTAAATACGGTACAATGAAACAGTGCCCGATAGTGAACAATGTAAAATTAAACACAGCCCGACATTAAATACGGTAAAATGAAACAGTGCCCTACAGTGAACAAGGTAAAATTAAACAAAGCCCGACATTAAATATAGTACAATGAAACAGTGCCCGACAGTGAACAAGGTAACATTAAACATAACCCGACATTAAATACGGTACAATGAAACAGTGCCCTACAGTGAAAAATGTACAATTAAACAGAGCCCGACATTAAATACAGTACAATGAAACAGTGCCCTACAGTGAACAATGTAAAATTAAACAGAGCCCGACATTAAATACGGTACAATAAAACAGTGCCCTACACTGAACAATGTAAAATTAAACACAGCCCGACATTAAATACGGTACAATGAATCAGTGCCCTACACTGAACAATGTAAAATTAAACACAGCCCGACATTAAATACGGTACAATGTATCAGTGCCCTACACTGAACAATGTAAAATTAAACACAGCCCGACATTAAATACGGTACAATGAAACAGTGCCCTACATTGAACAATGTAAAATTAAACCGAGCCTGACATTAAATACAATACAATGAAACAGTGACCTACAGTAAACAAGGCAAAATTAAACAGAGCCCGACATTAAATACAGTACAATGAAACAGTGCCCTACCAGCAACAATGTAAAATTAAACAGAGCCCGACATTAAATACGGTACAATGAAACAGTGTCCTACAGTGAACAAAGTAAAATTAAACAGAGCCCGACATTAAATACAGTACAATGAAACAGGGCTCTACTGTGAACAATGTAAAATAAAACAGAGCCCGACATTAAATACGGTACAATTAAACAGTGCCCTACAGTGAACAATGTAAAATTAAACAGAGCTCGACATTAAATACGGTACAATGAATCAGTGCCCTACACTGAACAAGGTAAAATTAAACAGAGCTCGACATTAAATACGGTACAATGAAACAGTGCCCTACAAGCAACACGGAAAAATTAAACCGAACCCGAAATTAAATACGGTATAATGAAACAGTGCCCTACAGTGAACAATGTAAAATTAAACAGAGCAAGACGTTAAATACAGTACAATGTAACAGTGCCCTCCACTGAGCAAGGTAAAATTAAACACAGCCCGACATTAAATACAGTACAATGAAACAGTGCCCTACACTGAACAAGGTAAAATTAAACAGAGCTCGACATTAAATACGGTACAATGAAACATTGCCCTACAAGCAACAAGGAAAAATTAAACAGAGCCCGACATTAAATACGGTACAATGAAACAGTGCCCTACAGTGAACAATGTAAAATTAAACAGAGCACGACATTAAATACAGTACAATGTAACAGTGCCCTCCACTGAGCAAGGTAAAATTAAACACAGCCCGACATTAAATACAGTACAATGAAACAGTGCCCTGCACTGAATAATGTAAAATTAAGCAGAGCCCGACATTAAATACGGGACAATGAAACAGGACCTACAGTAAACAAGGCAAAATTAATCAGAGCCCGACATTAAATACAGTACAATGAAACAGGGACCTACACTGAACAATGTAAAATTAAACCGAGCCTGACATTAAATACAGTACAATGAAACAGTGACCTACACTAAACAAGGCAAAATTAAACAGAGCCCGACATTAAATACAGTACAATGAAACAGTGCCCGATAGTGAACAATGTAAAATTAAACACAGCCCGACATTAAATACGGTACAATGAAACAGTGCCCGATCGTGAACAATGTAAAATTTAACTGAGCCCGACATTAAATACAGTACAATGAAACAGTGCCCTACAGTGAACAATGTAAAATTAAACAGAGCCCGACATTAAATACGGTACAATGAAACAGTGCCCTACACTGAACAAGGTAAAATTAAACAGAGCCCGACATTAAATACGGTACAATGAATCAGTGCCCTACACTGAACAAGGTAAAATTAAACAGAGCCCGACATTTAATACAGGACAATGAAACAGTGACCTACAGTAAACAAGGCAAAATTAAACAGAGCCCAACATTAAATACGGTACAATGAATCAGTGCCCTACACTGAACAAGGTAAAATTAAACAGAGCACGACATTAAATACGGTACAATGAAACAATGCCCTACAGTGAAGAATGTAAAATTAAACAGAGCCCGACATTAAATACGGTACAATGAAACAGTGCCCTAATGTGACCAATGTACAATTAAACACAGCCCGACATTAAATACAGTACAATGAAAGAGTGCCCTACACTGAGCAATGTAAAATTAATCAGAGCCCGACATTAAATACAGTACAATGAAACAATGCCCTACAGTGAACAATGTAAAATTAAACAGAGCCCGACATTAAATACAGTACAATGAAACAGTGACCTACAGTAAACAAGGCAAAATTAAACAGAGCCCGACATTAAATTCAGTACAATGAAACAATGCCCTCCACTGAACACTGAAAAATTAAACAGAGCCCGACATTAAATACGGTGCAATGAAACAGTGCCCTACAGTGAACAATGTAAAATTAAACAGAGCCCGACATTAAATACAGTACAATGAAACAGTGACCTACAGTAAACAAGGCAAAATTAAACAGAGCCCGACATTAAATCCAGTACAATGAAACAATGCCCTCCACTGAACACTGAAAAATTAAACAGAGCCCGACATTAAATACGGTGCAATGAAACAGTGCCCTACAGTGAACAATGTAAAATTAAACAGAGCCCGACATTAAATACGGTACAATGAATCAGTGCCCTACACTGAACAATGTAAACTTAAACACAGCCCGACATTAAATACAGTACAATGAATCAGTGCCCTACACTGAACAATGTAAACTTAAACACAGCCGGACATTAAATACGGTACAGTGAAACAGTGCCCTACACTGAAAAATGTAAACTTAAACACAGCCCGACATTAAATACGGTACAATGAAACAGTGCCCTACACTGAACAATGTAAACTTAAACACAGCCCGACATTAAATACAGTACAATGAAGTCACACGGGATCAGGGGTGAACTGGCAAGGTGGATACAGAACTGGCTAGGCCATAGAAGGCAGAGGGTAGCAATGGAGGGATGCTTTTCTAATTGGAGGGCTGTGACCAGTGGTGTTCCACAGGGATCAGTGCTGGGACCTTTGCTCTTTGTAGTATATATAAATGATTTGGAGGAAAATGTAACTGG
Organism: Scyliorhinus torazame; assembly: GCF_047496885.1. Lineage (NCBI taxonomy): Eukaryota > Metazoa > Chordata > Chondrichthyes > Carcharhiniformes > Scyliorhinidae > Scyliorhinus > Scyliorhinus torazame. The sequence goes on from NW_027307774.1 coordinate 1,314,319, forward strand.
TCTGATTAGTAAGTTTGCAGACGACACAAAGGTTGGTGGAATTGCGGATAGCGATGAGGACTGTCTGAGGATACAGCAGGATTTAGATTGTGTGGAGACTTGGGCGGAGAGATGGCAGATGGAGTTTAACCTGGACAAATGTGAGGTAATGCATTTTGGAAGGGCTAATGCAGGTAGGGAATATACAGTGAATGGTAGAACCCTCAAGAGTATTGAAAGTCAAAGAGATCTAGGAGTACAGGTCCACAGATCACTGAAAGGGGCTACACAGGTGGAGAAGGTAGTCAAGAAGGCATACGGCATGCTTGCCTTCATTGGCCGGGGCATTGAGTATAAGAATTGGCAAGTCATGTTGCAGCTGTATAGAACCTTAGTTAGGCCACACTTGGAGTATAGTGTTCAATTCTGGTCGCCACACTACCAGAAGGATGTGGAGGCTTTAGAGAGGGTGCAGAAGAGATTTACCAGAATGTTGCCTGGTATGGAGGGCATAAGCTATGAGGAGCGATTGAATAAACTCGGTTTGTTCTCACTGGAACGAAGGAGGTTGAGGGGCGACCTGATAGAGGTATACAAAATTATGAGGGGCATAGACAGAGTGGATAGTCAGAGGCTTTTCCCCAGGGTAGAGGGGTCAATTACTAGGGGGCATAGGTTTAAGGTGAGAGGGGCAAAGTTTAGAGTAGATGTACGAGGCAAGTTTTTTACGCAGAGGGTAGTGGGTGCCTGGAACTCACTAACGGAGGAGGTGGTGGAAGCAGGGACGATAGGGACATTTAAGGGGCATCTTGACAAATATATGAATAGGATGGGAATAGAAGGATACGGAACCAGGAAGTGTAGAAGATTGTAGTTTAGTCGGGCAGTATGGTCGGCACGGGCTTGGAGGGCCGAAGGGCCTGTTCCTGTGCTGTACATTTCTTTGTTTTTGTTTGAATCAGTGCCCTACACGGAACAATGTAAACTTAAACACAGCCGGACATTAAATACGGTACAATGAATCAGTGCCCTACACTGAACAATGTAAACTTAAACACAGCCGGACATTAAATACGGTACAATGAATCACTGCCCTACACTGAACAATGTAAAATTATACACAGCCCGGCATTAAATACAGTACAATGAAACAGTGACCTACAGTAAACAAGGCAAAATTAAACAGTGCCCGACATTAAATACGGTACAAGGAAACAGTGCCCTACACTGAACAGGGTAAAATTAAACAGAGCCCGACATTAAATACAGTACAATGAAACAGTGCCCAACAGTGAACAATGTAAAATTAAACAGAGCCCGACATTAAATACAGCACAATGAAACAGTGCCCTACACTGAACAATGTAAACTTAAACACAGCCCGACATTAAATACAGTACAATGAATCAGTGCCCTACACTGAACAATGTAAACTTAAACACAGCCCGACATTAAATACGGTACAATGAATCACTGCCCTACACTGAACAATGTAAAATTATACACAGCCCGACATTAAATACAGTACAATGAAACAGTGCCCTACAGTGAACAAGGTAAAATTATACAGAGCCCGACATTAAATACGGTACAATGAAACAGTGCCCTACAGTGAACAATGTAAAATTAAACAGAGCCCGACATTAAATACAGCACAATGAAACAGTGCCCTACAGTGAACAATGTAAAATTAAACAGAGCCCGACATTAAATACAGTACAATGAAACAGTGACCTACAGTAAACAAGGAAAAATTAAACAGAGCCCGACATTAAATACAGTACAATGAAACAGTGCCCTACACTGAACAATGTAAAATTAAACACAGCCCGACATTAAATACGGTAAAATGAAACCGTGCCCTACACTGAACAAGGTAAAATTAAACAGAGCCCGACAATAAATACGGTACAATGAAACAGTGCCCTACACTGGACAAGGTAAAATTAAACAGAGCCCGACATTAAATACAGTACACTGAAACAGTGACCTACAGTAAACAAGGCAAACATAAACAGAGCCCGACATTAAATACAGTACAATGAAACAGTGCCCTACACTGAACAATGTAACATTAAACAGAGCCCGACATTAAATACGGGACAATGAAACAGTGCCGTCAGTGAACAAGGTAAATTTAAACAGAGCCCAACATTAAATACAGCACAATGAAAAAATGCCCTACAGTGAAGAATGTAAAATTAAACACAGCCCGACATTAAATACAGTACAATGAAACAGTGCCCTACAGTGAACAATGTACAATTAAACACAGCCCGACAGTAAATACGGTACAATGAAACAGTGCCCTACACTGAACAAGGTAAAATTAAACAGAGCCCGACATTAAATACGGTACAATGAAACAGTGCCCTGCACTGAACAAGGTAAAATTAAACGGAGCCCGACATTAAATACGGTACAATGAAACAGTGACCTACAGTGAACAAGGTAAAATTAAACAGAGCCCAGCATTAAATACAGCACAATGAAACAGTGCCCTACACTGAACAATGTAAACTTAAACACAGCCCGACATTAAATACAGTACAATGAATCAGTGCCCTACACTGAACAATGTAAACTTAAACACAGCCCGACATTAAATACGGTACAATGAATCACTGCCCTACACTGAACAATGTAAAATTATACACAGCCCGACATTAAATACAGTACAATGAAACAGTGACCTACAGTAAACAAGGCAAAATTAAACAGTGCCCGACATTAAATACGGTACAATGAAACAGTGCCCGACACTGAACAAGGTAAAATTAAACAGAGCCCGACATTAAATACGGTACAATGAAACAGTGCCCAACAGTGAACAATGTAAAATTAAACAGAGCCCGACATTAAATACGGTACAATAAAACAGTGCCCTACAGTGAACAATGTACAATTAAACACAGCCCGACATTAAATACGGTACAATGAAACAGTGCCCTACACTGAACAATGTAAACTTAAACACAGCCCGACATTAAATACAGTACAATGAATCAGTGCCCTACACTGAACAATGTAAACTTAAACACAGCCCGACATTAAATACGGTACAATGAATCACTGCCCTACACTGAACAATGTAAAATTATACACAGCCCGACATTAAATACGGTACAATGAAACAGTGCCCGATAGTGAACAATGTAAAATTAAACACAGCCCGACATTAAATACGGGACAATGAAACAGTGCCCTACAGTGAACAAGGTAAAATTAAACAAAGCCCGACATTAAATATAGTACAATGAAACAGTGCCCGACAGTGAACAAGGTAACATTAAACATAACCCGACATTAAATACGGTACAATAAAACAGTGCCCTACACTGAACAATGTAAAATTAAACACAGCCCGACATTAAATACGGTACAATGAATCAGTGCCCTACACTGAACAATGTAAAATTAAACACAGCCCGACATTAAATACGGTACAATGAATCAGTGCCCTACACTGAACAATGTAAAATTAAACACAGCCCGACATTAAATACGGTACAATGAAACAGTGCCCTACATTGAACAATGTAAAATTAAACCGAGCATGACATTAAATACAGTACAATGAAACAGTGACCTACAGTAAACAAGGCAAAATTAAACAGAGCCCGACATTAAATACAGTACAATGAAACAGTGCCCTACCAGCAACAATGTAAAATTAAACAGAGCCCGACATTAAATACGGTACAATGAAACAGTGTCCTACAGTGAACAAAGTAAAATTAAACAGAGCCCGACATTAAATACAGTACAATGAAACAGGGCTCTACTGTGAACAATGTAAAATTAAACAGAGCTCGACATTAAATACGGTACAATGAATCAGTGCCCTACACGGAACAAGGTAAAATTAAACAGAGCTCGACATTAAATACTGTACAATGAAACAGTGCCCTACAAGCAACAAGGAAAAATTAAACAGAGCCCGAAATTAAATACGGTATAATGAAACAGTGCCCTACAGTGAACAATGTAAAATTAAACAGAGCAAGACGTTAAATACAGTACAATGTAACAGTGCCCTCCACTGAGCAAGGTAAAATTAAACACAGCCCGACATTAAATACAGTACAATGAAACAGTGCCCTACACTGAACAATGTAAAATTAAACAGAGCTCGACATTAAATACGGTACAATGAATCAGTGCCCTACACTGAACAAGGTAAAATTAAACAGAGCTCGACATTAAATACGGTACAATGAAACAGTGCCCTACAAGCAACAAGGAAAAATTAAACAGAGCCCGACATTAAATACGGTACAATGAAACAGTGCCCTACAGTGAACAATGTAAAATTAAACAGAGCACGACATTAAATACAGTACAATGTAACAGTGCCCTCCACTGAGCAAGATAAAATTAAACACAGCCCGACATTAAATACAGTACAATGAAACAGTGCCCTGCACTGAACAATGTAAAATTAAACAGAGCCCGACATTAAATACGGGACAATGAAACAGGACCTACAGTAAACAAGGCAAAATTAATCAGAGCCCGACATTAAATACAGTACAATGAAACAGTGCCCTACACTGAACAATGTAAAATTAAACCGAGCCTGACATTAAATACAGTACAATGAAACAGTGACCTACAGTAAACAAGGCAAAATTAAACAGAGCCCGACATTAAATACAGTACAATGAAACAGTGCCCGATAGTGAACAATGTAAAATTAAACACAGCCCGACATTAAATACGGTACAATGAAACAGTACCCGATAGTGAACAATGTAAAATTTAACTGAGCCCGACATTAAATACAGTACAATGAAACAGTGCCCTACAGTGAACAATGTAAAATTAAACAGAGCCCGACATTTAATACAGGACAATGAAACAGTGACCTACAGTAAACAAGGCAAAATTAAACAGAGCCCAACATTAAATACGGTACAATGAATCAGTGCCCTACACTGAACAAGGTAAAATTAAACAGAACCCGACATTAAATACGGTACAATGAAACAATGCCCTACAGTGAAGAATGTAAAATTAAACAGAGCCGGACATTAAATACGGTACAATGAAACAATGCCCTACAGTGAAGAATGTAAAATTAAACAGAGCCCGACATTAAATACGGTACAATGAAACAGTGCCCTAATGTGACCAATGTACAATTAAACACAGCCCGACATTAAATACAGTACAATGAAAGAGTGCCCTACACTGAGCAATGTAAAATTAATCAGAGCCCGACATTAAATACGGTACAATGAGACAGTGCCCTACACTGAACACTGTAAAATTAATCAGAGCCCGACATTAAATACAGCACAATGAAACAGTGACCTACAGTAAACAAGGCAAAATTAAACAGAGCCCGACATTAAATCCAGTACAATGAAACAATGCCCTCCACTGAACACTGAAAAATTAAACAGAGCCCGACATTAAATACGGGACAATGAAACAGTGCCCTACAGTGAACAAGGGAAAATTAAACAGAGCCCAGCATTAAATACAGCACAATGAAACAGTGCCCTACACTGAACAATGTAAACTTAAACACAGCCCGACATTAAATACAGTACAATGAAACAGTGACCTACAGTAAACAAGGCAAAATTAAACAGTGCCCGACATTAAATACGGTACAAGGAAACAGTGCCCTACACTGAACAAGGTAAAATCAAACAGAGCCCGACATTAAATACAGTACAATGAAACAGTGCCCAACAGTGAACAATGTAAAATTAAACAGAGCCCGACATTAAATACAGCACAATGAAACAGTGCCCTACACTGAACAATGTAAACTTAAACACAGCCCGACATTAAATACAGTACAATGAATCAGTGCCCTACACTGAACAATGTAAACTTAAACGCAGCCCGACATTAAATACGGTACAATGAATCACTGCCCTACACTGAACAATGTAAAATTATACACAGCCCGACATTAAATACAGTACAATGAAACAGTGCCCTACAGTGAACAAGGTAAAATTATACAGAGCCCGACATTAAATATGGTACAATGAAACAGTGCCCTACACTGAACAAGGTAAAATTAAACAGAGCCCGACATTAAATACAGCACAATGAAACAGTGCCCTACAGTGAACAATGTAAAATTAAACAGAGCCCGACATTAAATACAGTACAATGAAACAGTGCCCTACAGTGAACAATGTAAAATTAAACAGAGCCCGACATTAAATACAGTACAATGAAACAGTGACCTACAGTAAACAAGGAAAAATTAAACAGAGCCCGACATTAAATACAGTACAATGAAACAGTGCCCTACACTGAACAATGTAAAATTAAACACAGCCCGACATTAAATACGGTAAAATGAAACCGTGCCCTACACTGAACAAGGTAAAATTAAACAGAGCCCGACATTAAATACGGTACAATGTTACAGTGCCCTACAGTGAACAATGTAAAATTAAACAGAGCCCGACATTAAATACAGTACAATGAAACAGTGCCCTACACTGAACAAGGTAAAATTAAACAGAGCCCGACATTAAATACAGTACACTGAAACAGTGACCTACAGTAAACAAGGCAAACATAAACAGAGCCCGACATTAAATACAGTACAATGAAACAGTGCCCTACACTGAACAATGTAACATTAAACAGAGCCCGACATTAAATACGGGACAATGAAACAGTGCCGTCAGTGAACAAGGTAAATTTAAACAGAGCCCAACATTAAATACAGCACAATGAAATAATGCCCTACAGTGAAGAATGTAAAATTAAACACAGCCCGACATTAAATACAGTACAATGAAACAGTGCCCTACAGTGAACAATGTACAATTAAACACAGCCCGACAGTAAATACGGTACAATGAAACAGTGCCCTACACTGAACAAGGTAAAATTAAACAGAGCCCGACATTAAATACGGTACAATGAAACAGTGCCCTGCACTGAACAAGGTAAAATTAAACGGAGCCCGACATTAAATACGGTACAATGAAACAGTGACCTACAGTGAACAAGGTAAAATTAAACAGAGCCCAGCATTAAATACAGCACAATGAAACAGTGCCCTACACTGAACAATGTAAATTTAAACACAGCCCGACATTAAATACAGTACAATGAATCAGTGCCCTACACTGAACAATGTAAACTTAAACACAGCCCGACATTAAATACGGTACAATGAATCACTGCCCTACACTGAACAATGTAAAATTATACACAGCCCGACATTAAATACAGTACAATGAAACAGTGACCTACAGTAAACAAGGCAAAATTAAACAGTGCCCGACATTAAATACGGTACAATGAAACAGTGCCCGACACTGAACAAGGTAAAATTAAACAGAGCCCGACATTAAATACGGTACAATGAAACAGTGCCCAACAGTGAACAATGTAAAATTAAACAGAGCCCGACATTAAATACAGCACAATGAAACAGTGCCCTACACTGAACAATGTAAACTTAAACACAGCCCGACATTAAATACAGTACAATGAATCAGTGCCCTACACTGAACAATGTAAACTTAAACACAGCCCGACATTAAATACGGTACAGTGAAACAGTGCCCGACAGTGAACAAGGTAAAATTAAACAGAGCCCGACATTAAATACGGTACAATGAAACAGTGCCCTACAGTGAACAATGTAAAATTAAACAGAGCCCGACATTAAATACAGTACAATGAAACAGTGCCCTACAGTGAACAATGTAAAATTAAACAGAGCCCGACATTAAATACAGTACAATGAAACAGTGACCTACAGTAAACAAGGAAAAATTAAACAGAGCCCGACATTAAATACAGTACAATGAAACAGTGCCCTACACTGAACAATGTAAAATTAAACACAGCCCGACATTAAATACGGTAAAATGAAACAGTGCCCTACACTGAACAAGGTAAAATTAAACAGAGCCCGACATTAAATACGGTACAATGAAACAGTGCCCTACACTGAACAAGGTAAAATTAAACAGAGCCCGACATTAAATACAGTACACTGAAACAGTGACCTACAGTAAACAAGGCAAAATTAAACAGAGCCCGACATTAAATACGGTACAATGAAACAGTGCCCTACACTGAACAATGTAAAATTAAACAGAGCCCGACATTAAATACGGGACAATGAAACAGTGCCGACAGTGAACAAGGTAAAATTAAACAGAGCCCAACATTAAATACAGCACAATGAAAAAATGCCCTACAGTGAAGAATGTAAAATTAAACACAGCCCGACATTAAATACGGTACAATGAAACAGTGCCCTACACTGAACAATGTAAAATTAAACACCCCCGACATTAAATACAGTACAATGAAACAGTGCCCGACAGTGAACAAGGTAAAATTAAACAGAGCCCTACATTAAGTACAGTACAATGAAACAGTGCCCTACAGTGAACAATGTAAAATTAAACAGACCCCGACATTAAATACGGTACAATGAAACAGTGCCCTACACTGAACAATGTAAAATTAAACACAGCCCGACATTAAATACGGTACAATGAAACAGTGCCCTACAGTGAACAACGTAAAATTAAACAGAGCCCGACATTAAATACGGTACAATGAAACAGTGCCCTACACTGAACAATGTAAAATTAAACAGAGCCCGACATTAAATACGGTACAATGAAAGAGTGCCCTACAGTGAACAATGTACAATTAAACACAGCCCGACATTAAATACGGCACAATGAAACAGTGCCCTACAGTGAACAATGTACAATTAAACACAGCCCGACATTAAATACGGTAAAATGAAACAGTGCCCTACACTGAACAAGGTAAAATTAAACACAGCCCGACATTAAATACGGTACAATGAAACAGTGCCCTACACTGAACAATGCAAAATTAAACACAGCCCGACATTAAATACGGTACAATGAAACAGTGCCCTACACTGAACAAGTTAAAATTAAACAGAGCCCGACATTAAATACAGTACAATGAAACAGTGCCCTACAGTGAACAATGTACAATTAAACACAGCCCGACATTAAATACGGTACAATGAAACAGTGCCCTACAGTGAACAATGTACAATTAAACACAGCCCGACATTAAATACAGTACAATGAAACAGTGCCCTACAGTGAACAATGTAAAATTAAACAGAGCCCGACATTAAATACAGTACAATGAAACAGTGCCCTACAAGCAACGAGGTAAATTTAAACAGAGCCCGACATTAAATACAGCACAATGAAACAGTCCCCTACAGTGAACAATGTAAAATTAAACACAGCCCGACATTAAATACAGTACAATGAAACAGTGCCCTACAGTGAACAATGTACAATTAAACACAGCCCGACATTAAATACGGTAAAATGAAACAGTGCCCTACAGTGAACAATGTACAATTAAACACAGCCCGACATTAAATACAGTACAATGAAACAGTGCCCTACAGTGAACAATGTAAAATTAAACAGAGCCCGACATTAAATACAGTACAATGAAACAGTGCCCTACTAGCAACGAGGTAAATTTAAACAGAGCCCGACATTAAATACAGCACAATGAAACAGTCCCCTACAGTGAACAATGTAAAATTAAACAGAGCCCGACATTAAATACGGTACAATGAAACAGTGCCCTACAAGAAACAAGGTAAAATTAAACACAGCCCGACATTAAATACAGTGCAATGAAACAGTACCCTACAGTGAACAATGTAAAATTAAACACAGCCCGACATTAAATACAGTACAATGAAACAGTGGCCTACAGTGAACAAGGTAAAATTAAACAGAGCCCGACATTAAATACAGTACACTGAAACAGTGACCTACAGTAAACAAGGCAAAATTAAACAGAGCCCGACATTAAATACAGTACAATGAAACAGTGCCCTACACTGAACAATGTAACATTAAACAGAGCCCGACATTAAATACGGTACAATGAAACAGTGCCCTACACTGAACAAGGTAAAATTAAACAGAGCCCGACATTAAATACAGTACACTGAAACAGTGACCTACAGTAAACAAGGCAAAATTAAACAGAGCCCGACATAAAATACAGTACAATGAAACAGTGCCCTACACTGAACAATGTAACATTAAACAGAGCCCGACATTAAATACGGGACAATGAAACAGTGCCGACAGTGAACAAGGTAAAATTAAACAGAGCCCAACATTAAATACAGCACAATGAAAAAATGCCCTACAGTGAAGAATGCAAAATTAAACACAGCCCGACATTAAATACAGTACAATGAAAGAGTGCCCTACAGTGAACAATGTAAAATTAAACAGAGCCCGACATTAAATACGGTACAATGAAACAGTGCCCTACACTGAACAATGTAAAATTAAACAGAGCCCGACATTAAATACGGGACAATGAAACAGTGCCGACAGTGAACAAGGTAAAATTAAACAGAGCCCAACATTAAATACAGCACAATGAAACAGTGCCCTACAGTGAACAATGTAAAATTAAACACCCCCGACATTAAATACAGTACAATGAAACAGTGCCCGACAGTGAACAAGGTAAAATTAAACAGAGCCCTACATTAAGTACAGTACAATGAAACAGTGCCCTACAGTGAACAATGTAAAATTAAACAGACCCCGACATTAAATACGGTACAATGAAACAGTGCCCTACACTGAACAATGTAAAATTAAACACCCCCGACATTAAATACAGTACAATGAAACAGTGCCCGACAGTGAACAAGGTAAAATTAAACAGAGCCCTACATTAAGTACAGTACAATGAAACAGTGCCCTACAGTGAACAATGTAAAATTAAACAGACCCCGACATTAAATACGGTACAATGAAACAGTGCCCTACACTGAACAATGTAAAATTAAACAGAGCCCGACATTAAATACGGGACAATGAAACAGTGCCGACAGTGAACAAGGTAAAATTAAACAGAGCCCAACATTAAATACAGCACAATGAAAAAATGCCCGACAGTGAAGAATGTAAAATTAAACACAGCCCGACATTAAATACGGTACAATGAAACAGTGCCCTACACTGAACAATGTAAAATTAAACACCCCCGACATTAAATACAGTACAATGAAACAGTGCCCGACAGTGAACAAGGTAAAATTAAACAGAGCCCTACATTAAGTACAGTACAATGAAACAGTGCCCTACAGTGAACAATGTAAAATTAAACAGACCCCGACATTAAATACGGTACAATGAAACAGTGCCCTACACTGAACAATGTAAAATTAAACAGAGCCCGACATTAAATACGGTACAATGAAAGAGTGCCCTACAGTGAACAATGTACAATTAAACACAGCCCGACATTAAATACGGCACAATGAAACAGTGCCCTACAGTGAACAATGTACAATTAAACACAGCCCGACATTAAATACGGTAAAATGAAACAGTGCCCTACACTGAACAAGGTAAAATTAAACACAGCACGACATTAAATACGGTACAATGAAACAGTGCCCTACACTGAACAATGCAAAATTAAACACAGCCCGACATTAAATACGGTACAATGAAACAGTGCCCTACACTGAACAAGTTAAAATTAAACAGAGCCCGACATTAAATACAGTACAATGAAACAGTGCCCTACAGTGAACAATGTACAATTAAACACAGCCCGACATTAAATACGGTACAATGAAACAGTGCCCTACAGTGAACAATGTACAATTAAACACAGCCCGACATTAAATACAGTACAATGAAACAGTGCCCTACAGTGAACAATGTAAAATTAAACAGAGCCCGACATTAAATACAGTACAATGAAACAGTGCCCTACAAGCAACGAGGTAAATTTAAACAGAGCCCGACATTAAATACAGCACAATGAAACAGTCCCCTACAGTGAACAATGTAAAATTAAACACAGCCCGACATTAAATACAGTACAATGAAACAGTGCCCTACAGTGAACAATGTACAATTAAACACAGCCCGACATTAAATACGGTAAAATGAAACAGTGCCCTACAGTGAACAATGTACAATTAAACACAGCCCGACATTAAATACAGTACAATGAAACAGTGCCCTACAGTGAACAATGTAAAATTAAACAGAGCCCGACATTAAATACAGTACAATGAAACAGTGCCCTACTAGCAACGAGGTAAATTTAAACAGAGCCCGACATTAAATACAGCACAATGAAACAGTCCCCTACAGTGAACAATGTAAAATTAAACAGAGCCCGACATTAAATACGGTACAATGAAACAGTGCCCTACAAGAAACAAGGTAAAATTAAACACAGCCCGACATTAAATACAGTGCAATGAAACAGTACCCTACAGTGAACAATGTAAAATTAAACACAGCCCGACATTAAATACAGTACAATGAAACAGTGGCCTACAGTGAACAAGGTAAAATTAAACAGAGCCCGACATTAAATACAGTACACTGAAACAGTGACCTACAGTAAACAAGGCAAAATTAAACAGAGCCCGACATTAAATACAGTACAATGAAACAGTGCCCTACACTGAACAATGTAACATTAAACAGAGCCCGACATTAAATACGGTACAATGAAACAGTGCCCTACACTGAACAAGGTAAAATTAAACAGAGCCCGACATTAAATACAGTACACTGAAACAGTGACCTACAGTAAACAAGGCAAAATTAAACAGAGCCCGACATAAAATACAGTACAATGAAACAGTGCCCTACACTGAACAATGTAACATTAAACAGAGCCCGACATTAAATACGGGACAATGAAACAGTGCCGACAGTGAACAAGGTAAAATTAAACAGAGCCCAACATTAAATACAGCACAATGAAAAAATGCCCTACAGTGAAGAATGTAAAATTAAACACAGCCCGACATTAAATACAGTACAATGAAAGAGTGCCCTACAGTGAACAATGTAAAATTAAACAGAGCCCGACATTAAATACGGTACAATGAAACAGTGCCCTACAGTGAACAATGTACAATTAAACAGAGCCCGACATTAAATACGGTACAATGAAACAGTGCCCTACAGTGAACAATGTACAATTAAACACAGCCCGACATTAAATACGGTACAATGAAACAGTGCCCTACAGCGAACAATGTACAATTAAACACAGCCCGACATTAAATACGGTAAAATGAAACAGTGCCCTACACTGAACAAGGTAAAATTAAACACAGCCCGACATTAAATACGGTACAATGAAACAGTGCGCTACACTGAACAATGCAAAATTAAACACAGCCCGACATTAAATACGGTACAATGAAACAGTGCCCTACACTGAACAAGGTAAAATTAAACAGAGCCCGACATTAAATACAGTGCAATGAAACAGTGCCCTACAAGCTACAATGTAAAATTAAACAGAGCTCGACATTAAATACGGTACAATGAAACAGTGCCCTACAAGCAACAAGGTAAAATTAAACAGAGCCCAACATTAAATACGGTTGAATGAAACAGTGCCCTACACTGAACAATGTAAAATTAAACAGAGCACGACATTAAATATTTACAGTGGTCCCTGGGTAGAATATCATCATTTACACTGGCTCCTGGGATATTAATTATTATTTACTGCGGTACTTGGATAGTATATCAATATTTACAGTGGACCACGGGTAGAATATCATTATTTACCGTGGTCCCTGGGTATTATTTCATTGTTCAAAGTGCTCCCTGTGTAGAATATCATTATTTACAGTGGTCCCTGGGTCGAATATCATTATTTACAGTGGTCCCTGGGTAGTGTATCATTATTTACAGTGGTCCCTGGGTAGAATATCATTATTTACAGTGATCCCTGGGTATTATATCATTGTTCAAAGTGGTCCCTGTGTAGAATATCATTATTTACAGTGGTCCCTGGGTAGAATATCATTATTTACAGTTGTCCCTGGGTAGTGTATCATTATTTACAGTGGTCCCTGGGTAGTATATCATTATGTACAGTGATCCCTGGGTATTATATCATTGTTTAAAATGGTCCCTGTGTAGAATTTCATGATTTACATTGGACCACGGGTAGAATATCATTATTTACAATGTACCCTAGGTAGTACATCATTATTTTCAGTGGTCCCTGGATAGTATATCAATATTTACAGTGGTCCCTGGTAGTGTATCATTATTTACCGTGGTCCCTGGGTATTATATCATTGTTTAAAGTGGTCCCTGTGTAGATTATCATTATTTACAGTGGTCCCTGTGTAGAATATCATTATTTACAGTGTTCCCTGGGTAGTTTATCATTATTTACAGTGGTCCCTGGGTAGAATATCATTATTTACAGTGATCCCTGGGTATTATATCATTGTTTAAAGTGGTCCCTGTGTAGAATATCATTATTTACAGTGGTCCCTGGGTGGTGTATCATTATTTACAGTGGTCACTGGGTAGAATATCATTATTTACAGTGGTCCCTGGGTAATATATCATTAGTTACATTGTTCCCTGGGTAATGTCTCAATATTTACAGCGCCCTGGTTATTTATAAATATTAACAGATGTCCCGGCGTACAATATCATTATTTACAGTGATCACTGTGTAGAATATCATTATTTACAGTGGTCCCTGGTTAGAATATCATTATTTACACTGGCTCCTGGGATATTAATTATTATTTACTGTGGTACTTGGATTGTATATCAATATTTACAGTGGACCACGGGTAGAATATAATTATTTACAATGTACCGTAGGTAGTACATCATTATTTTCCGTGGTCCCTGGATAGTATATCAATATTTACAGTGGTCCCTGGGTAGTGTATCATTATTTACCGTGGTCACTGGGTATTATATCATTGATGTGGAGATGCCGGCGTTGGACTGGGGTGAGCACAGTACGAAGTCTTACAACACCAGGTTAAAGTCCAACAGGTTTGTTTCGATGTCACTAGCTTTCGGAGCGCTGCTCCTTCCTCAGGTGAATGAAGAGGTCTCATTCCCGGTCTCATTCCCTCTCATTCCGGAGGACCCCTCCGGAAGGCAGCTGCCTTAGACTCGACATGTATGCTCAAGCCGTCAGGAGTCGCGTCAATGCCAGATTCATCAGTCGCATTCACAAGACAGCCCCGAACGTCACCCAAGCACAACGCAATGCCATCCGCGCTCTCAAGACCAACCACAGCATCGTCATCAAACCAGCAGACAAACCAGCAGCACTGTCGTACTGAACAGAACGGACTACTGAAAAGAAGTATACCGACAAATGAACAACCAAGAACACTACAGACAGTTACCCGCAGATCCGACCAAGGAACACATCCGCCAACTTAACAGACTGATCAAGACCTTGGATCCAGATCTTCAGAGCACCCTACGTGCTCTCATCCCACGTACTCCCCGCATTGGAGATCTCTACTGCCTCCCGAAAATACATAAGGCCAACACACCAGGCCGCCCTATCGTTTCAGGCAATGGTACCCTGTGTGAGAACCTCTCTGGCGACATCGAGGGCATCTTGAAACCCATCGTACAAGGTGCACCCAGCTTCTGTCGCGACACGATGGACTTCCTACAAAAACTCAGCACCCATGGACCAGTTGCACCAGGAACATTCCTCGTCACAATGGACGTCTCGGCACTCTACACCAGCATCCCCCATGACGACGGCATTGCTGCAACAGCCTCCGTACTCAACACCGACAACTGCCAATCTCCAGACGCAATTCTGCAACTCATCCGCTTCATTCTGGATCACAACGTCTTCACCTTCGACAACAAGTTCTTCATTCAGACGCACGGAACAGCCATGGGGACCAAATTCGCACCCCAGTACGCCAACATATTCATGCACAAGTTTGAACAGGACCTACTCACCGCACAGGACCTTCAACCGATGTTATACACCAGATACATCGATGACATTTTTTTCCTTTGGACCCACGGCGAAGAATCACTGAAACGACTACACAATGACATTAATAAGTTCCATCCAACCATCAGACTCACCATGGACTACTCTCCAAAATCAGTTGCATTCTTGGACACACTCGTCTCCATCAAGGACGGTCACCTCAGCACTTCGCTTTACCGCAAACCCACGGATAACCTCATGATGCTCCACTTCTCCAGCTTCCACCCTAAACACATTAAAGAAGCCACCCCCTATGGACAAGCGCTCCGTATACACAGGATCTGCTCAGACGAGGAGGAGTGTAACATACATCTACAGACGTTGAAATATGCCCTCGTACGAATGGGATATGGCACTCGACTCATCGATCGACAGTTCCAACGCGCCACAGCGAAAAACCGGACCGACCTCCTCAGAAGACAAACATGGGACACAACCGACAGAATACCCTTCATCGTCCAGTCCTTCCCCGGAGCGGAGAAACTACGTCATCTTCTTCACAGCCTTCAACACGTCATTGATGACGATGAACATCTTGCCAAGGTCACCCCCACACCCCCACTACTTACCTTCAAACAACCGCGCAACCTCAATCGAACCATTGTTTGCAGCAAACTACCCAGTCTTCAGAACAGTGACCACGACACCACACAACCCTGTCATGGTAATCTGTGCAAGACGTGCCAGATCATCGACATGGATACCACTATTACACGTGAGAACAGCACCCACCAGGTACGTGGTACATACTCGTGCGACTCGGCCAACGTTGTCTACCTCATACGCTGCAGGAAAGGATGTCCCGAAGCGTGGTACATTGGCGAGACCATGCAGACGCTGCGACAACGAATGAACGGACATCGCGCAACAATCACCAGGCAGGAATGTTCCCTTCCAGTCGGGGAACACTTCAGCAGTCAAGGGCATTCAGCCTCTGATCTCCGGGTAAGCGTTCTCCAAGGCGGCCTTCAGGACCCGCGACAACGCAGAATCGCCGAGCAGAAACTTATAGCCAAGTTCCGCACACATGAGTGCGGCCTCAACCGGGACCTGGGATTCGTGTCGCATTTCAGTCATCCCCCACCGTCTGGCCTGCAAAATCCTACCAACTGTCCTGGCTTGGTACAATTCACACCTCTTTAACCTGGGGTTACCCCATCTCTGGATCTGTAAAGATTTAATCACCTGCTAATGCTCGCATTCCTAGCATTGATTGGCATCTTTGAATTTGTCTATATATGTGTTTCTGGAACAGACCTCTTCATTCACCTGAGGAAGGAGCAGCGCTCTGAAAGCTAGTGACATCGAAACAAACCTGTTGGACTTTAACCTGGTGTTGTAAGACTTCTTTCTGCGCTCACCCCAGTTCAACGCCGGCATCTCCACATCATCTGTAAATACAGATATTCTACACAGGGACCACAGTAAATAATGATATTCTACCCAGGGACCACTGTAAATAATGATATTGTATGCCGGGGCCTCTGTTAATATTTATAAATAACCCAGGGACCACTGTAAATAAAGAAATGCCACCCAGGGACCATTGTAAATAAGATATACTGCACAGGGACCACTGTCAATAATGATATACCAGCCAGTGACCACTGTAAATAAAGGTACACCACCCAGGGACCACTGTAAATAAAGATAAACCACCCAGGGACCATTGTAAATAATAATAACCTACCCAGGAACCACTGTAAATAAGATATACTGCACAGGGACCACTGTCAATAATGATATACCAGCCAGTGACCACTGTAAATAAAGAAATACCACCCAGGGACCACTGTAAATAAAATTATACCACCCAGGGACTATTGTAAATAATGATATACTACACAGTGGCCACTGTAAATAAAGGTATCACGCCCAGGAACCACTGTAATTAAAGACTTTCTATACAAGGACCACTGTAAATAATGATATACTACCCAGGGACCACTGCATATAATGATATACTATCCAGTGATCATTGTAAATAATGATATACTACCCAGGGACCACTGCAGATAATGATATACTGCACACAGCCACTGTAAATAATGATATACTACACAGGGACCACAGTAAATAATGATGTACTACCCAGGGACCACTGTAAAGAATGATATACTACCAGGGACCACTGTAAAGAATGATATACTACCAGGGACCACTGTAAATAAAGATATTCTACACAGGGACAACTGTAAATAGTGATATAATACTGAGGGACAACTGTAAATAATGATATTCTACCCAGGGGCCACTGTAAATAATGATGTACTACACAGGGGTCACAGTAAATAATGATGTACTACACAGGGGTCACTGTAAATACTGATATTCTACCCAGGGGCCACTGTAACTAATGATATACTACCCAGGGACAACTGTAAATAATGATGTACTACACAGGGGTCACTGTAAATACTGATTTACTACACAGGGGTCACTGTAAATAAAGATATACTGCCCAGGGACGACTGTAAATAAAGATATACTACCCAGGGACCACTGTAAAGAATGACATACTACCAGGGACCACTGTAAATAATGATAAACCACACAGGGACCACTGTAAATAAAGATAAACCACCCAGAGACCACTGTAAATAAAGATAAACCACCCAGGGACCACTGTAAATAAAGATAAACCACCCAGGAACCACTGTAAATAAAGATATACCACCCAGAGAGCTTTGTAAATAATGATAAACAACCCGGGAACCACTTTAAATAAGACACTGCACAGTGCCCACTGTAAATAATGATATTCTAATCAGAGACCACAGTAAATAATGATATACTTCCAGGGATCACTGTAAATAAAGCTATACTGCCGAGGGACCACTGTAAATAAAGTCATACTACCCAGGGACTGTTGTAAATAATGATATACTACACAGTGCCCACTGTAAATAATACGAAGTCTTACAACACCAGGTTAAAGTCCAACAGGTTTGTTTCGATGTCACTAGCTTTCGGAGCGCTGCTCCTTCCTCAGGTGAATGCAGAGGTCTGTTCCAGAAACATATGTACAGACAAATTCAAAGATGCGAAACAATGCTAGGAATGCGAGCATTAGCAGGTGATTAAATCTTTACAGATCCAGAGATGGGGTAACCCCAGGTTAAAGAGGTGTGAATTGTACCAAGCCAGGACAGTTGGTAGGATTTCGCAGGCCAGATGGTGGGGGATGAATGTAATGCGACATGAAGCCCAGGTCCCGGTTGAGGCCGCACTCATGTGTGCGGAACTTGGCTATAAGCTTCTGCTCGGCGATTCTGTGTTGTTGCGCGTCCTGAAGGCCGCCTTGGAGAACGCTTACCCGGAGATCAGAGACTGAATGCCCTTGACTGCTGAAGTGTTCCGAGACTGGAAGGGAACATTCCTGCCTGGTGATTGTCGCGCGATGTCCGTTCATTCGTTGTTGCAGTGTCTGCATGGTCTCGCCAATGTACCACACTCCCGCAGCAGCCGCAGCCCCGCTCCCCCTCCCCCAGCAGCCGCGGCCCCCCTCACCCTCACCCCCTCACCCCCTCCCCAAGCAGCCGCAGTCACCCTCCCCCTCCCCCAGCAGCCACGCCCCCCCCTCACCCCTTCCCCCAGCATCCCCGCTGCCCCTCCCCCAGCAGCCGCGGCCCCCCTCACCCTCACCCCCTCACCCCCTCCCCAAGCAGCCGCGGTCACCCTCCCCCTCCCCCAGCAGCCGCGCCCCCCCTCCCCAGTCCCCCAGCAGCCGCAGTCCCCCTCCACCTCCCCAGCAACTGTGGTCCCCCTCCCCAGCAGCCGCGATCCCTCCCCATTCCCCAGCAGCCGCGATCCCCCTCCCCCAGCAGCCGCCGTCCCCCCCTCCCCCAGCAGCCACGATCCCTCCCCCAGCAGCCGCGGTCACCCTCCCCTCCCCCAGCAGCCACGATCCCTCCCCCTTCCCCCAGCAGCCGAGGTCCCCCCCCCCCAGCAGCCGCTGTCCCCCTCCCCCCCAGCAGCCGCGTTCCCCCTCCCCTTCCCCTGCAGCCACGATCCCTCCCCCTTCCCCCAGCAGCCGCGGTCACCCTCCCCTCCCCCAGCAGCCACGATCCCTCCCCCTTCCCCCAGCAGCCGAGGTCCCCCCCCCCCAGCAGCCGCTGTCCCCCTCCCCCCCAGCAGCCGCGTTCCCCCTCCCCTTCCCCTGCAGCCACGATCCCTCCCCCTTCCCCCAGCAGCCGAGGTCCCCCCCCCCCCCAGCAGCCGCGGTCCCCCTCCCCCAGCAGCCACGGTCCCCCTCACACCCCCAGCAGACGCGGTCCCCCTACCCCTCCCCCAGCAGCCGCGGTCTCCCTCCCCCTCCCCCAGCAGCCGCGGTCCCCCTCCCCCAGCAGCCGCGGTCCCCCTCCCCTTGCCCAGCAGCCGCGGTCCCCCTCCCCTCCCCCTCCCCCAGGAGCCGCGGTCTCCCTGCCCCAGCAGCCGCGGTCCCCCTCCCCCTCCACCAGCAGCCGCGGTCCCCCTCCCCCAGCAGCCGCGGTCCCCCTCCCCAGCAGCCGCCGTCCCCCCCTCCCCCAGCAGCCACGATCCCTGCCCCCCTCCCCCAGCAGCCGCGTTCGCCCTCCCCTCCCCCAGCAGCCACGATCCCTCCACCCTCCCCCAGCAGCCGCTGTCCCCCTCCCCCCCAGCAGCCGCGTTCCCCCTTCCCTCTCCCCAGCAGCCGCGATCCCTCACCCGTCCCCCAGCAGCCGCGGTCCCCCTACTAACCCCCAGCAGCCGCGGTCCCCCTCCCCTCCCCCAGCAGCCGCGGTCCCCCTCCCCTCCCCCAGCAGCGCAGTCCCCCTCCCCCTCCCCCAGCAGCCGCGGTCCCCCTCCCTCTCCCCCAGCAACCGCGGTCCCCCTCACCCAGCACCCGCAGTCCCCCTCCCTCTCCCCCAGCAACCGCGGTCCCCCTCCCCAGCAGACGCGGTCCCCCTCCCCCTCTCCCCAGCAGCCACGGTCCCCTCTTCCTCCCCCAGCAGCCACGGTCCCCCTCCCCCTCCCCAGCAGCCGCGGTCCCCCTCCCCCTCTCCCCCAGCAGCCACGGTCCCCTCTTCCTCCCCCAGCAGCCACGGTCCCCCTCCCCCTCCCCCAGCAGCCGCGGTCCCCCTCCCCCTCGCCCAGCAGCCGCGGTCCCCCTCCACCGCCCCAGCAGCCGCGGTCCCCCTCGCCCTCCCCCAGCAGCCGCGGTCCCCCTCCCCCAGCAGCCGCGGTCCCCCTCCCCCAGCAGCCACGGTCCCCCTCCCCAGCAGCCACGGTCCCCCTCCCCCAGCAGCCGCGGTCCCCCTCCCCCTCCTCCAGCAGCCGCGGTCCCCCTCCCCCAGCAGCCGCGGCCCCCCTCCCCAGCAGCCGCGGTCCCCCTCCCCAGCAGCCGCGGTCCCCCTCCCCAGCAGCCGCGGTCCCCCTCCCCCTCCCCCAGCAGCCGCGGTCCCCCTCCCCCTCCTCCAGCAGCCGCGTTCCCCCTCCCCCAGCAGCTGCGGTCCCCCTCCCCCAGCAGCCGCGGTCCCCCTCCCCTCCTCCAGCAGCCGCGTTCCCCCTCCCCCAGCAGCTGCGGTCCCCCTCCCCCAGCAGCCGCGGTCCCCCTCCCCCAGCAGCCGCGGCCCCCCTCCCCAGCAGCCGCGGTCCCCCTCCCCAGCAGCCGCGGTCCCCCTCCCCAGCAGCCGCGGTCCCCCTCCCCCTCCCCCAGCAGCCGCGGTCCCCCTCCCCCTCCTCCAGCAGCCGCGTTCCCCCTCCCCCAGAGGCTGCGGTCCCCCTCCCCCAGCAGCTGCGGTCCCCCTCCCCAGCATCCGCGGTCCCCCTCCCCCAGCAGCCGCGGTCCCCCTCCCCCTCCTCCAGCAGCCGCGTTCCCCCTCCCCCAGCAGCCGGGGTCCCCCTCACCCAGCAGCTGCGGTCCCCCTCCCCCAGCAGCCGCGGTACCCCTCCCCCAGCAGCCGCGGTCCCCCTCCCCCAGCAGCTGCGGTCCCCCTCCCCTCCCCAGCAGCCACGGTCTCCCTCCCCTCCCCCAGCAGCCGCGGTCCCCCTCCCCCTCCCCCAGCTGCCGCGGTCCCCCTCCCCCAGCAGCCGCGGTCCCCCTCCCCCAGCAGCCGCGGCCCCCTCCCCCAGCAGCATTGTCTCGGGTCGGATAGTTTGATGGTGCTGTTTATTTGATGTGTATATAATGTTTATTTGGATCTGTTTTCCCTGAGATTGCCTGTCCTGCCCGCTCTTCCCGCGGGCAGGGTGAGGCAGCGCCCGCCGCTGGCATCGGCCTGGAGCTGGGACACAACAAAGCAAAACAGACCAGAAGTAACTGATGGACAAAACAAAATGTGGGGAGTGCCCCAAACCGCGGGTGGAGCACAGCCCCAACAGAACAGGAAAAGAGACCAAACCTCACCCAATACCCGCCCAATGAAAGTGTGAGAATGGGGGTCGGTCCGGCAGCCCACCCCCTGCGGGGCCCAGCCAGCCCGGAAAGCTTCGAGTGTGCCCGTGGGCAGGGCCTGCCCCCGCTCCAGGGACCCCCGGCCGCCACCCAGCCCTTCCCACGGCACCCACAGCCCTCCGCCACCCAGCCCTGCCCACGGCACCCACAGCCCGGCCCTCCCCCACCCAGCCCTTCCCACGGCACCCACAGCCCTCCGCCACCCAGCCCTTCCCACGGCACCCACAGCCCAGCCCTCCGCCACCCAGCCCTTCCCACGGCACCCATAGCCCTCCGCCACCCAGCCCTTCCCACGGCACCCACCGCCCTCCGCTCCGCCAGCCACCCGAATGGAGATTGGCGGAGGTGCGGATTCCTGAGCAGCGCCTCCCTTACGACAGCCGCCACTCCTGACGGGGGAGAGCTGCGGCGCCTGGAGACCGTGTTCCAGACTTTGAGGAGGTCCTGGTACAAGACGGGCAGCGCCAACAGAGAGTTCCGAAGACCCTGCTGGTCCACAGACACGGGCTGCACGTCGTAGTTCAGGCCGAGCCCCTGGGGGGAGAAATCCGTCGCCAGGGCCCCACCGTGGGGGAGGCTCAGCGTACAGGTAACGCTGCAGAGTCTGAGGGTGGAAAGTGGCAGTCTGGGTGCGGAGGCACACCAGCGCCTGACCGCCCTCCGCCATCGGGAGACTCCAGACCTCCGCAGCGACCCCGTGCAGTCGATTGTCCCAGAGGAACCGAAGCCGGGCTCTCTGGATGGTGGGACAAAGCCAGGGGAGGGAGTCAGTGACCAGCCGGGACCACAGCATGGAGGCGATCAGCTGGTTTATGACGAGAACTCGGCCCCTGGGGGACAGCACTCGGAGCCGTCCTGTCCAGCGTCCCAGGCCAGCGGTGACCTTGGTCTCCAGCTCCTGCCCGTTCGCCGGCCAGGCTCCCTCTGCCGGGCAAAGATGGACTCCCAGGTACAGGCTGTTGGTCCGACTCCAGCTGAAGGGCCCGAGCTCCTCCGGGAGGGGGTCCACCTGCCACGGACCGACCAGGAGTCGGGAACATTTGGCCCAGTTGATCCGTGCGGAGGACGCGGCGGAGTAGACAGTTTGGCTCTCTCGCATCCTCCGGGGGTCCCCGGGGTCAGTGACCATGAGGAACACGGCATCAGCGTCCGCCGAGAGGACCACCCCATCGTCCGGCTCGCGCAGAACCTGCCCCGTGAACCCCCTCCGCAGGAGGCACAGGAAAGGCCCCACGCAGAGGGAATAATGTTGACCGGACAGGGGGTAGCCCTGACGCACTCCTCTCCCAAAGCGAAGGGGCGCCGTCAGGGACCCGTTAACCTTAATCAGACTCTCCGAGGCGGCGGACAGTAACCGGATCCGGGCGACAAAATACCACCCGAACCCGACAGCTCGCAGAGTCCCGAGCAAATCCCCGGGCCCCACCCTGTCGAACGCCTTCTCCTGGTCAAGAGACAGGGAGGCGCTCGACATACCAGTCCGCTGGGTAAAGTGAATAATGTCCCGGGCCAGGTGGATATTGTGTAGATTGTGCGGTCCGGGACTGTGTAGGACTGGTCAGGGTGGATCATGTGGTCCAGCTCGGGGCCAAGGCGTAAACACAGCACCTTGGCAAAGATTTTATAGTCCGTGCTGACGAGGGAGACCGGTCGCCCGTTCTTATGTCGGCGGAGATCCCCCTTCTTGGGCAGCAAGGACACGACGGCCCTGCGCCACGAAAGGGGCATCTCTCCGGTCGCGGTACATTCCCCCAGGACCCCCGAGTAGTCACTCCCCAGGACGTCCCAGCACGCCCTGAAGAACTCCACGGTCAGCCCGTCCAGCCCTGGGGATTTGCCCCGTGAGAGGCTGTCCAGGGCGCCGGTCAGCCCTTGGAGGTTGATGGCATTATCGAGCTTCCCGGCGCCCTCCGGGCCCACCTGCGGCAGGTCCTCCCCCAGAACTCTGCAAGCGTCCTCGCTGGACGGACCCGGAGAGAAGAGGTCGGAGTAAAAATCCCTGATCAGGGTCCTGACCCCCTCCGGATCCGAGACGAGGGGCCGGTCGTCGGCCAGCAGCGTAGAAACCTGCCGACGGGCCCCGCGTCCTCTTTCCAGCGAGTAGAAGAAGCGGGAGCCGTGGTCCATGTCCGTTAGGAGACGGATCCGCGACCTCACGTCCTCGCCGCGGCACCCGGCCAGTTGCAGGCCCCGCAGTGCGCCCCTCTTCTCCCTGTACACCAGCCCCAGGGCCGGGCCTCATCGGGCTGAGCAAGACGTGACTCCAGATCGAGGAGTTCCTCAGCCAATTTGGCGATCGTGGAGTTCCGCCCCGCCGAAGACCCCTCCGTGTACCCCTGACAGAAAGCACGGATCTGGGCCTTGCCCACATCCCACCGTAGCCTCAAGGAGGGGAAGCCACCCCGCTTCCTTCTCCAGCCGGCCCAGAAACGGCGGAACGAGTCCAGGAACCGCTCGTCCTCCAGCAGCAGGTTGTTAAAGTGCCAGTACGCGGACCGTGTCTGAGCGCGGGACGGGGCGAGACCCGCCCACACCAGGTGGTGATCCGAGCTCGGCACCTGCTCCATGGAGGCCGTCGGAACGCTGGGCAAGTACGTCTTGGAAATGTAAAGACGGTCGATGCTGGACGCTCCGAACTGGGGCCGCACAGAGGTGCACCCCCGCAATTCAGGATGGAGAGTCCGCCAGACATCCACCAAGTCAAAGGACCTAACCAGGTCCCTCAACTCCACCACCGCAGCCAGGCCGCACTGGACTCCGATGCGGTCCTTGTCCCGGAGGGTGCAATTGAAAACCCCTCCGAGGATGATGCACTCGCCCGCCGGGATGGTGCTAAGAAGAGTGGACACCTTTTGGAAGAAAGCCGCCTGCTGCGGTCCGGCCACGGGAGCGGATACATTCACAAAGTGAATCACCGCTACCCCGAAACGGGCCTTTAGGTGCAGCAGACGGACTGGCACCGGCTCCTTGACCCCCCCCAAGATCTCCGGCTGAAAATGTGGAGCCAACAAGATAGCCACCCCGCCCGAACGTGGGGTCAGGTGACTCATGGAGACTCCTCCTTGCCCCTCCAGGGTGCACTGAGCTTCATCACCCGGATTGCCTGGGTTTCCTGCAGGAAGCACACCCCGTAATTTCCGTCCCGGAGGATAGACAGGAACTGAAGACGGTGGTGCGCGTGGCTGCTACCGTTGATGTTGAGGCTGGCCATGGTTACCTCCATGTCAGCAGCAATAGTTATCCATCACCTTCAGTGCTCAGAGTGGGGGTACCGCCCCCTCCACTCCCTCAGGAGTCCCACAAGGAACTGAGCAGCTTGGCGCTGCTCCTCCTGGTCTTGATCGAACTCCCGGGCCTCTCTGACATAGGCCCGGGCAGAGCCAAGGAGCAGCCCCAGGTTTCCCCAGCTGTCCAGGGCCAGCCGCACACAGTCCGGGTGACCATGGTGCGTTCCCAGAAATGTCCGGAGTTCCCCAGGGGGGACGAGGGGAGACTCGGTGCCGGGTGTGAGGGTGGCCTCTACCTCTGCAGAGAGAGTCTAAATCCTCCGCCTCACCCGCCACCGAGCAGCCTTCCTCCTCCGAACGGTCACCTCCCGAGATCGAGTCCCCCGCCACATGGAGTATGGCGGGCGGCACGGGCTCACCGGCTAACCCTTGGCCCGAGTCGACGCCACCCCCAGGGTCGTCCTCAGGCAGGTCCCTCGCAGGATCCTCCCGCGGCTCAGCGCCCGTGGGCGGCGCCTCCACCCACGCCGGCGACTCCGGGACCTCGGAGAGGCCCCCCGGAAACATGTCCGGGTTGAAAACAGGGCTCTCCGGCGTCGCCCGCCCGGGTGCAGAGGGCGGGGAGCCTTCCCCGTCCTCCCCCGTCCACGGCCCACAGTGGCACGATGAGCGGTCGCTGCTGCTGCCGGCCCCCGGCGATGGTGAAGAGGAGGCGTCCGGGGAGGAAACTTGCACCGGGCGGGACGGGCCCCCAGGGGCTTCGACTCCGCTCGACCCCGGGTCCTCCTGCTCGGGGGGCGACAGCAGCTCGAGGGGCTCGGGTGCCTCGGAGGCCCCCCCCGGCCTGGCTTCTCTTCATTGTGTGCCCCGGGCCAGGCGTCGGGGGGATGGGCACCAACACGGGAGAGATGGGGCAGGAGGAGCTCGGTGGGGAGGGAGGGCGGGACGTTTGATAGAACAACACGTTCTGCGGTGGCCTCCAGCGTCTCCACCGCCACGTGTGTCCCGCCCACCGTGAGCCCCCTTTCCAGGGCCCGGTGGGCCGCCTGCTCGGCCCGCAGGAAGAACCCGGCCTTGCCGTACATCCGCGAGGCGGCTACGATGGCCGAGGGGCCGACAGCCCCGCCCATCGCACGGGTGCCCGCCTCAATGGTCATGGTAGGGTGGGCATAGCACTTCACCCCCAGCTGCCGCGTGAGCAGGCGGGAGGGCGAGGGCACCGCGGGGGCAGCGGAGCGACGGGAGGCTGCCGCCCCCACATAATGTCTTGTCCGCCCTGCCCCCGGCAGTGGAGGATGCCCCCGAGGTGCTGGCCTGAGGGTGGGAGGGCAGGAGGCTGGGCCTGCAGCCCTGGATTGTCCGACTCCCACCTCAGGCAGAGGGGTGGGGGACAGGAGGCCGGGCCTGCAGCCCTGGATGGTCCCACTCCCACCTCAGACAGAGGGGTGGGAGGACAGGAGGCCGGGCATACAGCCCTGGATGGTCCCAGTCCCACCTCAGGCAGAGGGGTGGGAGGACAGGAGGCCGGGCCTGCAGCCCTGGATGGTCCCACTCCCACCTCAGACAGAGGGGTGGGAGGGCAGGAGGCTGGGCCTGCAGCCCTGGATGGTCCCACTCCCACCTCAGACAGAGGGGTGGGAGGACAGGAGGCCGGGCCTGCAGCCCCGGATGGTCCCAGTCTCACCTCAGGCAGAGGGGTGGGAGGACAGGAGGCCGGGCCTGCAGCTCTGGATGGTCCCAGTCCCACCTCAGGCAGACGGGTGGGAGGACAAGAGGCTGGGCCTGCAGCCCTGGATGGTCCCACTCCCACCTCAGGCAGAGGGGCGGGAGGACAGGAGGCTGGGCCTGCAGCCCCAGGCGGTCCCACTCCCACCTCAGGCAGAGGAGTGGGAGGATAGGAGGCCGGGCCTGCAGCCCTGGATGGTCCCACTCCCACCTCAGGCAAAGGGGTGCGAGGACAGGAGGCCGGTCCTGCAGCCCTGGATGGTCCAACTCCCACCTCAGGCAGAGGGGTGAGAGGACAGGAGGCCGGGGCTGCAGCCCTGTATGGTCCCACTCCCACCTCAGGCAGACGGGTGAGAGGACAGGAGGCTGGGCCTGCAGCCCCGGATGGTCCCAGTCCACCTCAAGCATTGGGGTTGGAGGACAGGAGGCCGGGCCTGCAGCTCTGGATGGTCCCACCCACCTCAGGCAGAGGGGTGGGGGACAGGAGGCTGGGCCTGCAGCCTGGATGGTCCCAGTCCCACCTCAGGCAGAGGAGTGGGAGGACAGGAGGCCGGGCCTGCAATCCTGGATGGTCCCAGTCCCACCTCAGGCAGAGGGGTGGGGGACAGGAGGCTGGGCCGGCATCCCTGGATGGTCCCACCTCAGGAAGAGGGGTGGGAGGACAGGAGGCTGGGCCTGCAGCCCTGGATGGTCCCAGTCCCACCTCAGGCAGAGGGGTGGGAGGACAGGAGGCCGGGCCTGCAGCCCTGGATGGTCCCACTCCCACCTCAGGCAGAGGGGTGGGAGGACAGGAGGCCGGGCCTGCAGCCCTGGATGGTCCCACCTCAGGAAGAGGGGTGGGAGGACAGGAGGCTGGGCCTGCAGCCCTGGATGGTCCCAGTCCCACCTCAGGCAGAGGGGTGGGAGGACAGGAGGCCGGGCCTGCAGCCCTGGATGGTCCCACTCCCACCTCAGGCAGAGGGGTGGGAGGACAGGAGGCCGGGCCTGCAGCCCTTGATGGTCCCTGTCCCACCTCAGGCAGAGGGGTGGGAGGACAGGAGGCCGGGCCTGCAGCCCTGGATGGTCCCACTCCCACCTCAGGCAGAGGGGTGGGAGGACAGGAGGCCGTGCCTGCAGCCTTGGATGGTCCCACACCCACCTCAGACAGAGGGGTGGGAGGACAGGAGGCCGGGCCTGCAGCCCTGGATGGTCCCACTCCCACCTCAGGCAGAGGGGTGGGAGGACAGGAGACTGGGCCTGCAGCCCTGGATGGTCCCACTCCCACCTCAGGCAGAGGGGTGGGAGGACAGGAGGCTGGGCCTGCAGCTGTGGATGGTCCCAGTCCCACCTCAGGCAGAGGGGTGGGAGGACAGGAGGCCGGGCCTGCAGCTCTGGATGGTCCCAGTCCCACCTCAGGCAGACGGGTGGGAGGACAGGAGACTGGGCCTGCAGCCCCGGATGGTCCCACTCCCACCTCAGGCAGAGGGGTGGGAGGACAAGAGGCTGGGCCTGCAGCCCTGGATGGTCCCACTCCCACCTCAGGCAGAGGGGCGGGAGGACAGGAGGCTGGGCCTGCAGCCCCAGGCGGTCCCACTCCCACCTCAGGCAGAGGAGTGGGAGGATAGGAGGCCGGGCCTGCAGCCCTGGATGGTCCCACTCCCACCTCAGGCAAAGGGGTGCGAGGACAGGAGGCCGGTCCTGCAGCCCTGGATCGTCCCACTCCCACCTCAGGCAGAGGGGTGAGAGGACAGGAGGCCGGGGCTGCAGCCCTGTATGGTCCCACTCCCACCTCAGGCAGACGGGTGAGAGGACAGGAGGCTGGGCCTGCAGCCCCGGATGGTCCCAGTCCACCTCAAGCATTGGGGTTGGAGGACAGGAGGCCGGGCCTGCAGCTCTGGATGGTCCCACCCACCTCAGGCAGAGGGGTGGGGGACAGGAGGCTGGGCCTGCAGCCTGGATGGTCCCAGTCCCACCTCAGGCAGAGGAGTGGGAGGACAGGAGGCCGGGCCTGCAATCCTGGATGGTCCCAGTCCCACCTCAGGCAGAGGGGTTGGGGGACAGGAGGCTGGGCCGGCATCCCTGGATGGTCCCACCTCAGGAAGAGGGGTGGGAAGACAGGAGGCTGGGCCTGCAGCCCTGGATGGTCCCAGTCCCACCTCAGGCAGAGGGGTGGGAGGACAGGAGGCCGGGCCTGCAGCCCTGGATGGTCCCACTCCCACCTCAGGCAGAGGGGTGGGAGGACAGGAGGCCGGGCCTGCAGCCCTGGTAGGTCCCACCTCAGGAAGAGGGGTGGGAGGACAGGAGGCTGGGCCTGCAGCCCTGGATGGTCCCAGTCCCACCTCAGGCAGAGGGGTGGGAGGACAGGAGGCCGGGCCTGCAGCCCTGGATGGTCCCACTCCCACCTCAGGCAGAGGGGTGGGAGGACAGGAGGCCGGGCCTGCAGCCCTTGATGGTCCCTGTCCCACCTCAGGCAGAGGGGTGGGAGGACTGGAGGCCGGGCCTGCAGCCCTGGATGGTCCCACTCCCACCTCAGGCAGAGGGGTGGGAGGACAGGAGGCCGTGCCTGCAGCCCTGGATGGTCCCACTCCCACCTCAGGCAGAGGGGTGGGAGGACAGGAGCCTGGGCCTGCAGCCCTGGATGGTCCCACTCCCACCTCAGGCAGAGGGGTGGGAGGACAGGAGGCTGGGCCTGCAGCTGTGGATGGTCCCAGTCCCACCTCAGGCAGAGGGGTGGGAGGACAGGAGGCCGGGCCTGCAGCCCTGGATGGTCCCACTCCCACCTCAGGCAGAGGGGTGGGAGGACAGGAGGCCGGGCCTGCAGCCCTGGATGGTCCCACGCCCACCTCAGGCAGAGGGTTGGGAGGACAGGAGGCCGGGCCTGCAACCCTCGATGGTCCCACTCCCACCTCAGGCAGAGGGATGGGAGGACAGGAGGCTGGGCCTGCAGCCCTGGATGGTCCCATTCCCACCTCAGGCAGAGGGGTGGGAGGACAGGAGGCTGGGCCTGCAGCCCTGGATGGTCCCACGCCCACCTCAGGCAGAGGGGTGGGAGGACAGGAGGCTGGGCCTGCCGCCCTGGATGGTCCCAGTCCCCACCTCAGGCAGAGGGGTGGGAGGACAGGAGGCTGGGCCTGCCGCCCTGGATGGTCCCAGTCCCAAATCAGGCAGATGGGTGCGAGGACAGGTGGCTGGGCCTGCAGCCATAGGCGGTCCCACTCCCACCTCAGGCAGAGGGGTGGGACGACATGAAGCCGGGCCTGCAGTCCTGGATGGTCTCACTCCCACCTCAGGCAGAGGGGTGGGAGGACAGGAGGCCGGACCTGCATCCCTGGATGGCCCCAGTCCCACCTCAGGCAGAGGTCTGGGAGGACAGGAGGCTGGGTCTGCAGCCCTGGATGGTCCCACTCCCACCTCAGGCAGAGGGGTGGGAGGACAGGAGGCCGGGCTTGCAGCCCTGGATGGTCCCACTCCCACCTCAGGCAGAGGGGTGGGAGGACAGGAGGCTGGGCCTGCAGCCTGGTTGGTCCCACTCTCACCTCAGGCAGAGGGTTGGGAGGACAGGAGGCTGGGCCTGCAGCCTGGATTGTCCCACTCCCACCTCAGGCAGAGGGGTGAGAGGACAGGAGGCCGGGGCTGCAGCCCTGTATGGTCCCACTCCCACCTCAGGCAGACGGGTGAGAGGACAGGAGGCTGGGCCTGCAGCCCCGGATGGTCCCAGTCCACCTCAAGCATTGGGGTTGGAGGACAGGAGGCCGGGCCTGCAGCTCTGGATGGTCCCACCCACCTCAGGCAGAGGGGTGGGGGACAGGAGGCTGGGCCTGCAGCCTGGACGGTCCCAGTCCCACCTCAGGCAGAGGAGTGGGAGGACAGGAGGCCGGGCCTGCAATCCTGGATGATCCCAGTCCCACCTCAGGCAGAGGGGTGAGGGACAGGAGGCTGGGCCGGCATCCCTGGATGGTCCCACCTCAGGAAGAGGGGTGGGAGGACAGGAGGCTGGGCCTGCAGCCCTGGATGGTCCCAGTCCCACCTCAGGCAGAGGGGTGGGAGGACAGGAGGCCGGGCCTGCAGCCCTGGATGGTCCCACTCCCACCTCAGGCAGAGGGGTGGGAGGACAGGAGGCCGGGCCTGCAGCCCTGGATGGTCCCACCTCAGGAAGAGGGGTGGGAGGACAGGAGGCTGGGCCTGCAGCCCTGGATGGTCCCAGTCCCACCTCAGGCAGAGGGGTGGGAGGACAGGAGGCCGGGCCTGCACCCCTGGATGGTCCCACTCCAACCTCAGGCAGAGGGGTGGGAGGACAGGAGGCCGGGCCTGCAGCCCTTGATGGTCCCTGTCCCACCTCAGGCAGAGGGGTGGGAGGACAGGAGGCCGGGCCTGCAGCCCTGGATGGTCCCACTCCCACCTCAGGCAGAGGGGTGGGAGGACAGGAGGCCATGCCTGCAGCCCTGGATGGTCCCACACCCACCTCAGACAGAGGTGTGGGAGGACAGGAGGCCGGGCCTGCAGCCCTGGATGGTCCCACTCCCACCTCAGGCAGAGGGGTGGGAGGACAGGAGACTGGGCCTGCAGCCCTGGATGGTCCCACTCCCACCTCAGGCAGAGGGGTGTGAGGACAGGAGGCTGGGCCTGCAGCTGTGGATGGTCCCAGTCCCACCTCAGGCAGAGGGGTGGGAGGACAGGAGGCCGGGCCTGCAGCTCTGGATGGTCCAAGTCCCACCTCAGGCAGACGGGTGGGAGGACAGGAGACTGGGCCTGCAGCCCCGGATGGTCCCACTCCCACCTCAGGCAGAGGGGTGGGAGGACAAGAGGCTGGGCCTGCAGCCCTGGATGGTCCCACTCCCACCTCAGGCAGAGGGGCGGGAGGACAGGAGGCTGGGCCTGCAGCCCCAGGCGGTCCCACTCCCACCTCAGGCAGAGGAGTGGGAGGATAGGAGGCCGGGCCTGCAGCCCTGGATGGTCCCACTCCCACCTCAGGCAAAGGGGTGCGAGGACAGGAGGCCGGTCCTGCAGCCCTGGATGGTCCCACTCCCACCTCAGGCAGAGGGGTGAGAGGACAGGAGGCCGGGGCTGCAGCCCTGTATGGTCCCACTCCCACCTCAGGCAGACGGGTGAGAGGACAGGAGGCTGGGCCTGCAGCCCCGGATGGTCCCAGTCCACCTCCAGCATTGGGGTTGGAGGACAGGAGGCCGGGCCTGCAGCTCTGGATGGTCCCACCCACCTCAGGCAGAGGGGTGGGGGACAGGAGGCTGGGCCTGCAGCCTGGATGGTCCCAGTCCCACCTCAGGCAGAGGAGTGGGAGTACAGGAGGCCGGGCCTGCAATCCTGGATGGTCCCAGTCCCACCTCAGGCAGAGGGGTGGGGGACAGGAGGCTGGGCCGGCATCCCTGGATGGTCCCACCTCAGGAAGAGGGGTGGGAGGACAGGAGGCTGGGCCTGCAGCCCTGGATGGTCCCAGTCCCACCTCAGGCAGAGGGGTGGGAGGACAGGAGGCCGGGCCTGCAGCCCTGGATGGTCCCACTCCCACCTCAGGCAGAGGGGTGGGAGGACAGGAGGCCGGGCCTGCAGCCCTGGATGGTCCCACCTCAGGAAGAGGGGTGGGAGGACAGGAGGCTGGGCCTGCAGCCCTGGATGGTCCCAGTCCCACCTCAGGCAGAGGGGTGGGAGGACAGGAGGCCGGGCCTGCAGCCCTGGATGGTCCCACTCCCACCTCAGGCAGAGGGGTGGGAGGACAGGAGGCCGTGCCTGCAGCCCTTGATGGTCCCTGTCCCACCTCAGGCAGAGGGGTGGGAGGACAGGAGGCCGGGCCTGCAGCCCTGGATGGTCCCACTCCCACCTCAGGCAGAGGGGTGGGAGGACAGGAGGCCGTGCCTGCAGCCCTGGATGGTCCCACACCCACCTCAGACAGAGGGTTGGGAGGACAGGAGGCCGGGCCTGCAGCCCTGGATGGTCCCACTCCCACCTCAGGCAGAGGGGTGGGAGGACAGGAGACTGGGCCTGCAGCCCTGGATGGTCCCACTCCCACCTCAGGCAGAGGGGTGTGAGGACAGGAGGCTGGGCCTGCAGCTGTGGATGGTCCCAGTCCCACCTCAGGCAGAGGGGTGGGAGGACAGGAGGCCGGGCCTGCAGCCCTGGATGGTCCCACTCCCACCTCAGGCAGAGGGGTGGGAGGACAGGAGGCCGGGCCTGCAGCCCTGGATGGTCCCACGACCACCTCAGGCAGAGGGGTGGGAGGACAGGAGGCTGGGCCTGCAGCCCTGGATGGTCCCGCTCCCACCTCAGGCAGAGGGATGGTAGGAGAGGAGGCTGGGCCTGCAGCCCTGGATGGTCCCATTCCCACCTCAGGCAGAGGGGTGGGAGGACAGGAGGCTGGGCCTGCAGCCCTGGATGGTCCCACGCCCACCTCAGGCAGACGGGTGGGAGGACAGGAGGCTGGGCCTGCCGCCCTGGATGGTCCCAGTCCCACCTCAGGCAGAGGGGTGGGAGGACAGGAGGCTGGGCCTGCCGCCCTGGATGGTCCCAGTCCCAAATCAGGCAGATGGGTGCGAGGACAGGTGGCTGGGCCTGCAGCCATAGGCGGTCCCACTCCCACCTCAGGCAGAAGGGTGGGACGACATGAAGCCGGGCCTGCAGTCCTGGATGGTCTCACTCCCACCTCAGGCAGAGGGGTGGGAGGACAGGAGGCCAGACCTGCATCCCTGGATGGCCCCAGTCCCACCTCAGGCAGAGGTCTGGGAGGACAGGAGGCTGGGTCTGCAGCCCTGGATGGTCCCACTCCCACCTCAGGCAGAGGGGTGGGAGGACAGGAGGCCGGGCCTGCAGCCCTGGATGGTCCCACTCCCACCTCAGGCAGAGGGGTGGGAGGACAGGAGGCTGGGCCTGCAGCCTGGTTGGTCCCACTCTCACCTCAGGCAGAGGGTTGGGAGGACAGGAGGCTGGGCCTGCAGCCTGGATTGTCACACTCCCACCTCAGGCAGAGGGGTGGAAGGACAGGAGGCCGGGCCTGCAGCCCTGGATGGTCCCACTCCCACCTCAGGCAGAGGGGTGGGAGGAGAGGAGGCTGGGCCTGCAGTCCTGGATGGTCACAGTCCCACCTCAGGCAGAGGGGTGGGAGGACATGAGGGTGGGCCTGCAGCCCTGGGTGGTCACACTCCCACCTCAGGCAGAGGGGTGGGAGGACAGGAGGCCGGGCCTGCAGCCCTGGATGGTCCCACGCCCACCTCAGGCAGAGGGGTGGGAGGACAGGAGGCTGGGCCTGCAGCCCTGGATGGTCCCAGTCCCACCTCAGGCAGAGGGGTGGGAGGACAGGAGGCCGGGCCTGCAGCCCTGGATGGTCCCACTCCCACCTCAGGCAGAGGGGTGGGAGGACAGGAGGCCGGGCCTGCAGCCCTGGATGGTCCCACGCCCACCTCAGGCAGAGGGGTGGGAGGACAGGAGGCTGGGCCTGCAGCCCTGGATGGTCCCAGTCCCACCTCAGGCAGAGGGGTGGTAGGGCAGGAGGCCGGGCGTGCAGCCCTGGATGGTCCCAGTCCCACCTCAGGCAGAGGGGTGATCAAACCGTGATCTTTATCAATGATGAGAATACAGAAACAGTGGAAGTTTAAACTGGACAGATATTTCACAGCTGGATTCACACAATACAGACAGCAATGTCTCGTAGATTGTGGAAGTGCCACAAATGTTGTCAAATGCAGGACGCGGGGTCCCTCAATGTTTCAATCTTGCTGAGAGACTGTCAGCCCACAGGGACAACATTTCTGTTTAATAGGATTGAAGCACAAGTTCAAATAGTTTCATTTCAAAGTTTAAAATAAGCAGTCATTGCTCTGTGCAGCTTTCGGAATCTGTCAGTGGAATTTACTTCACACAGGCAAGTTTATCAAGTGTATGGGGAACTGATTAGAAGTTTTGATGGAGATATTCCTGCATTATGGAAATGTGTGAGATCTATTTCGGGTTGGGAAATGGATTGAGGATCAAAGGAAGCAGTTGTTTTTTAACTACATTAGACTGAGAGCCTTGAAGTTTCACAACTTCCATGTGCTGTGAGAAAGGATTGATTAACCAAGGCCTATTATTCAAATACTTCAGACAAGTGAATAAGCTACAGGAACATTGAATACACAGACAGAGACAAGCAGACACCTATAATCGGAGCTTAAACTTCACGTTTGAATGTGAAGGGCTGAAATAAACAAGAGTCCACCCTGGGATTCGGTGCAATTTGAGTTCTGCTTTTCCAAAAAATAAAAATAACTATCTGCAATGAAAAATTCCTTCGACAGGACAGAGGGATTTTGACTCTGTATTTAACCCCAGACAGTATTTGTGTTGTGAGTGTTTGATGGGCAGTGGAGATGAAGCTTGACTCTGAAACACTGGAATTCAGTCTCAGGGCTGATTTAATCAAAATGCTTCAGAATAATAATTGATATTGTACATCTCGTGTGTGTCTCAGTGACAGCTCTGAAACTTGTACAGCACAATCTCATCCTGTTTCTGTGTCTCTCTCTCTCTCTCGCTGAAATTAGCTGGTCCATTTCCTAAATTACCACCTTTCAAAAGCGCTCCATTGCCTGTGAAACAGTTTGTGATACCCAAAGGTTATGAAAAGTGCTTCAGAATTATCTGTCCCCAAGCTGCTGTGAGGATGTTCAGAGTCAGTGTGTGACTTGGGTCACACACAGGCCAGATACACCTCTCCAAGTTAAAGGTGGAGAATGGATCTCGCTCCATTTGAAAGATGTATTGACCCAGTCTGTCTGAGTTTGAGTATCTGTGTTTCTGTACACGTGTGTGTGTGTTGGGGGGGGGCGGGGGGGGGTTATGTGTGGCATTCTTTAGGCGGCACTGGAAGTTACACGGTAGCACAGTGGTTAGCACTGCGGCCTCACAGCTCCAGAGCCCCAGGTCGAATCCCAGCTTGGGTCACAGTCTGTGCGGAGTCTGCACGTTCTCCCATTGTCCGCGTGGGTTTCTCCCGGGTGCTCCGGTTTCCCCCCTGACGTCCCGAAGGACGTGCTGTTTGGTGAATTGGACATTATGTATTCTCCCTCAGTGTACCCGAACAGGCGCCAGAGTTTGGAGACTAGGGACTTTTCTTAGTAACTTCATTGCAGTCTGTGTGTGTGCCTGTGTGTGTGTGTGTGTGTGTGTGTGTCTGTGTGTGTGTGTGTGTGTGTGTATCTGTGTGTCTCAGTTTGACTTTGTTGAGTACTGATTGAAGATAATGAGATAGAAAGTTTGATAGAAAGTTTGGCAGCATTGTCGGTGTAAACAATAATGACAGAGGCAGTGTGAACCCTGAAGAGAGCGCCATACCTAGGCCCACTCCCCTACCCCGTCGCTGTCACCCCACCTAACCTGAACATCTTTAGATACTGTGGGCAATTTGGATTTATCACGGCCAACCCACCTAACCTGCACGTCTTTGGGCGGTGGGAGGAAACCGGAGCACCCGGAGGAAGCCCACGCAGACACGGGGAGGACGTCCAGACTCCGCACAGACAGTGACCCAAGCCGGGAATCGAACCTGGGATCCTGTAGCTGTGAGGCAGCAGTGCTAACCACTGTTCAGTCCCGGCTCTGGGTCACTGTCCGTGTGGAGTTTGCACATTCTCCCTGTGTCTGCGTGTGTTTCACCCCCACAACCCAAAGATGTGCAGGGCAGGTGGATGGGCCACGCTAAGTTGCCCCTGAATTGGAAAAACTGAACTGGGCTCTGGATTTATTGTAAAAATCTTTTTATTGCCGTTTCCACAATTCTGTGCATTGCGGCTTGTTTACATTTCTCAGAGAGTGAAAAGGCTTTCTCTTACGTTTCTATCGTTACAAACTGTTGCCGTTCAGTTCGGCGTGTCTGCCCCCCCCCCCCCCCAACCCCCCTTTCCCTAACCCTTCCCCTCTCTCCCCCGCAGACCCTCCGTGATGCCCTTCGGGGCCGACCTGGTGTGTGACCCCCCCTGCTCCTTGTTTACCCCCTTACCCCCCCCTTTCTTTTCTCCCTCCATCGGTTTCAGCCGTGTTCTTTCAGTGAATTGGGGGGGGGGTTCCCCCTCCCCATCTCTCTCGGTGGGGGGAGGGGTCCCCCTCTCCATCCCTCTCGGTGGGGGGGGGTCCCCCTCCCCATCTCTCTCGGTGGGGTGAGGGTTCCCCCCTCTCCATCTCTCTCGGTGTGGGGGGATTCCCCCCTCCATCTCTCTCTGTGGGGGGGGGTTCCCCCCTCTCCATCTCTCTCGGTGGTGGGGCGGGGGTTCACCCCTCTCCATCTCTCTCGGTGGGGGGGGGGGGGTTCCCCCCTCTCCATCTCTCTCGGTGGTGGGGCGGGGGTTCACCCCTCTCCATCTCTCTCGGTGGGGGGGGGGGTTCCCCCCTCTCCATCTCTCTCGGTGGTGGGGCGGGGGTTCACCCCTCTCCATCTCTCTCGGTGGGGGGGCGGACCCCCTCTCCATCCCTCTCGGTGGGAGATGGTTCCCCCTCTCCATCTTTCTCGGTGGGGGGGGTTACCCCCTCTCCATCCATCTCAGTGGGGGGGGGTTTCCCCCTCTCCATCCCTCTCGGTGGGAGGTGGTTCCCCCTCTCCATCTTTCTCGGTGGGGGGGGTTCCCCCCTCTCCATCCATCTCAGTGGGGGGGGGGGTTTCCCCCTCTCCATCCCTCTCGGTAGGGGGGATCCCCCCTCTCCATCCCTCTCGGTGGGGAGGTGGCTCCCCCTCTCCATCTCTCTCGGTGGGGGTTCCCCCCTCTCCATCCCTCTCGGTGGGGGTGGTGGTTCCCCCACTCCATCTCTCTCGGTGGGGGTGGGGGTTCCCCCCTCTCCATCCCTCCTGGTGGGGGGCTTCCCCCCTCTCCTTCTCACTCGGTGGGGGGCTTCCCCCTCTCCATCCCTCTCGGTGGGGGGGGGGGTCCCCCCCTCTTGATCTCTCTCGGTGGAGGGGGGGTCCCCCTCTCCATCCCTCTCAGTGGGGGTTGGGGTTCCCCCCTCTCCACAACTCTCGGTGGGGGGGGGGATTCCCCCCCTCCATCTCTCGGTGTGGGGGGATTCCCCCTCTCCACCTCTCTCGGTGGGGGGGGGTTCCCCCCTCTCCATATCTCTCGGTGGGGTGGGGGTTCCCCCCTCTCCAACCCTCTCGGTGGGGGGGAGGGTCCCCCCTCTCCGTCTCTCTCGGTGGGGGGTCCCCACTCTCCATCACTCTCGGTGGGCGGGGGGTGTTACCCCCTCTCCATCTCTCTCATAGAACATTACGGCGCATTACAGGCCCTTCGGCCCTCGATGTTGCGCCGACCTGTGAAACCACTCTAAAGCCCATCTACACTATTCCCTTATCGTCCATATGTCTATCCAATGACCATTTGAATGCCCTTAGTGTTGGCGAGTCCACTACTGTTGCAGGCAGGGCATTCCACGCCCTTACTACCCTCTGAGTAAAGAACGTACCTCTGACATCTGTCCTATATCTATCTCCCCTCAATTTAAAGCTATGTCCCCTCGTGCTAGACATCACCATCCGAGGAAAAAGGCTCTCACTGTCCACCCTATCCAATCCTCTGATCATCTTGTATGCCTCAATTAAGTCACCTCTTAACCTTCTTCTCTCTATCGAAAACAGCCTCAAGTCCCTCAGCCTTTCCTCATAAGATCTTCCCTCCATACCAGGCAACATTCTGGTAAATCTCCTCTGCACCCTTCCAATGCTGCCACATCCTTCCTATAATGCGGCGACCAGAATTGCATGCAATTCTCCAAATGCGCCCGCACCAGAGTTTTGTACAGCTGCAACATGACCTCATGGCTCCGAAACTCAGACACTCTACCAATAAAAGCTAACACACCGTACGCCTTCTTAACAACCCTCTCAACCTGAGTGGCAACTTTCAGGGATCTATGTACATGGACACCGAGATCTCTCTGCTCATCCACACTGCCAAGAATCTTACCATTAGCCCAGTACTCTGTCTTCCTGTTATTCCTTCCTAAATGAATCACCTCACACTTTTCTGCATTAAACTCCATTTGCCACCTCTCAGCCCAGCGCTGCAGCTTATCTATGTCCCTCTGTAACTTGTAACATCCTTCCGCACTGTCCACAACTCCACCGACTTTAGTGTCATCTGCAAATTTACTCACCCATCCTTCTACGCCCTCCTCCAGGTCATTTATAAAAATGACAAATAGCAGTGGACCCAAAACAGATCCTTGTGGTACACCACTAGTAACTGGACTCCAGTCTGAACACTTCCCATCAACCACCACCCTTTGTCTTCTTCCAGGTAGCCAATTTCTGATCCAAACTGCTAAATCTCCCTGAATCCCATGCTTCCGTATTTTCTG
This sequence comes from Scyliorhinus torazame, assembly GCF_047496885.1. NCBI lineage: Eukaryota > Metazoa > Chordata > Chondrichthyes > Carcharhiniformes > Scyliorhinidae > Scyliorhinus > Scyliorhinus torazame. The sequence continues at coordinate 1,353,796 of NW_027307774.1, forward strand.
CAGTAGCCTACCGTGGGGAACCTTGTCAAATGCTTTACTGAAATCCATATACACCACATCAACTGCTTTACCCTCATCCACCTATTTCTCACCTTCTCAAAGAACCCTATATGGTTTGTGAGGCGCAACCGACCCTTCACAAAACCGTGTTGACTATGTCTAATCAAATTATTCCTTTCCAGATGATTATGCACCCTATCTCTTATAAACCTTTCCAAGATTTTGCCCACAACAGAAGTTAGGCTGACTGGTCTATATTTACCGGGGTTGTCTCTACTCTCCTTCTTGAACAAGGGGACAACATTTGCTATCCTCCAGTCTTCTGGCACTATTCCTGTTGACAAAGATGATTTAAAGATCAAAGCCAAAGGCTCTGTAATCTCCTCCCTAGCTTCCCAGAGAATCCTAGTATAATTCGTATCCGGCCCAGGGGGCTTATCAATTTTCACCCTTTCCAGAATAGTTAACACCTCCTCCTTATGAACATCAAGCCCTTCTAGTATAGTAGCCTGAATCTCAGTATTCTCCTCGTCAACATTGTCTTTTTGCTGTGTGAATAGTGATGAAAAATATTCATATAGCACCTCGCCTATCTCCTCGGACTCCAAGCACAACTTCCCACTACTGTCCTTGACTGGCCCTACTCTTACCCTAGTCATTCTTTTATTCCTGACATATCTATAGAAACCTGACATATCTATAATGAACGGACATCGCGCAACAATCACCAGGCAGGAATGTTCCCTTCCAGTCGGGGAACACTTCAGCAGTCAAGGGCATTCAGCCTCTGATCTCCGGTTAAGCGTTCTCCAAGGCGGCCTTCAGGACCCGCGACAACGCAGAATCGCCGAGCAGAAACTTATAGCCAAGTTCCGCACACATGAGTGCGGCCTCAACCGGGACCTGGGCTTCATGTCGCATTACATTCATCCCCCACTGTCTGGCCTGCGAAATCGTACCAACTGTCCTGGCTTGGTACAATTCACATCTCTTTAACCTGGGGTTACCCCATCTCTGGATCTGTAAAGATTTAATCACCTGCTAATGCTCGCATTCCTAGCATTGTTTGGCATCTTTGAATTTGTCTGTACATATGTTTCTGGAACAGACCTCTTCATTCACCTGAGGAAGGAGCAGCGCTCCGAAAGTTAGTGACATCGAAACAAACCTGTTGGACTTTAACCTGGTGTTGTAAGACTTCGTACTGTGCTCACCCCAGTCCAACGCCGGCATCTCCACATCATATCTATAGAAAGCTTTAGGGTTATCCTTGATCCTACCTGCCAAAGACTTCTCATGTCCCCTCCTGACTCTTCTTAGCTCCCTCTTTAGGTCCTTCCTAGCTAACTTGTAACTCTCGAGCGCCCTTACTGAACCTTCATGTCTCATCTTTACATAAGCCTCCTTCCTTCTTCCTCTTGACAAGTGTTTCGACTGCCTTAGTAAACCACGGTTCCCTTGCTCGACCACTTCCTCCCTGCCTGACAGGTACATACTTATCAAGGACACGCAGTAGCTGTTCCTTGAACAAGCTCCACATTTCCATTGTGCCCATCCCCTGCAGTTTTCCTCTCCGTCTCGGTGGGGGGGGGGGGGGCGGGATCCCCCTCTCCATCTCTCTCGGTGAGGGAGTCCCCCCTCTCCATCTCTCTCGGTGGGGGGTCCCCCCTCTACATCTCTCTCGTTGGGGGGGGGGGGGGTCCCCCCTCTCCATCTCTCTCGGTGGGGGAGTCCCCCCTCTCCATCTCTCTCGGTGGGGCGTCCCCCCTCTACATCTCTCTCGGTGGAGGGGGGGACCTCCCTCCATCTCTCTCGGCGGGGGGGGGGGGGGGTCCACCCTCTCCATCTCTCTCGGTGGGTGGGGGGTTCCCGCCTCTCCATCTCTCTCGGTGGGTGGGGGGTTCCCGCCTCTCCATCTCTCTCGCTGGGGGAGTCCCCCCTCTCCATCTCACTCGGTGGGGGGTCCCCTCTCTCCATCTCTCTCGGTGGAGGTGGAGTTCCCCCCTCTCCATCTCTCCCGGTGGGGGAGGGGGTCCCCCCTCTCCATCTCTCTCGGTGGAGGGGGAGTTCTCCCCTCTCCATCTCTCTCGGCGGGGTGTCCACCCTCTCCATCTCTCTCGGTGGGGGGGGGGTCCACCCTCTCCATCTCTCTCGGTGGAGGGGGAGTTCTCCCCTCTCCATCTCTCTCGGCGGGGGGGGGGTCCACCCTCTCCATCTCTCTTGGTGGGGGCAGGGTTCCCCCCTCTCCATCTCTCTCGGCGGGGGCGGGGGGGAGGGGGTCCACCCTCTCCATCTCTCTCGGTGGAGTGGGAGTTCCCCCCTCTCCATCTCTCCCGGTGGGGGGGGGGGGTTCCACCCTCTCCATCTCTCTCTCGGTGGGGGTGGGGTTCCCCCTTCTCCATCACGCTTTGTGGGGGGTCTCCTTCTCCATCTGGCTCTGTGGGGGGGTTCCCCCTTCTCCATCACGCTTTGTGGGGGGTCTCCTTCTCCATCTCTCTCGGTGGGGGGAGGGGGGTTCCACCCACTCCATCTCTCTCGGTGTGGGGGGGGGTTCCCCTTCTCCATCTCTCTCGGTGGGGGGGGGGTTCCCCTTCTCCATCTCTCTCGGTGGGGGGGGGGGTTCCCCTTCTCCATCTCTCTCGGTGGGGGGAGGCTGTTCTCCCCTCTCCATCTCTCTCGGTGGGGGGGGCGGGGAGGGTGTTCTCCCCTCTCCATCTCTCTCGGTCTCTGCGTCTCTGCGTCTCTCTCTGGGACTCTGCCAAAACAAAATCCACAACCAGCAGTCGGCCATTTTCTGTCAGTTCACGGGAGCCATTTTATGTCAGTTCACGGTGGCCATTTTACATCAGTTCGCGATAGCCATTAGTATGTCAGTTCACAATGGCCATTGTATGTCAGTTCACGGTGGCCATTTTATGTCGGTTCACGGGAGCCATTTTATGACAGTTCACAATAGCCATTTTATGTCAGTTAACAATGGACAGTTCATGTCAGTTCACGGGGGCCTTTTTAGGTCAGGTCGCAATGGCCATTGTATGTCAGTTCAGAATGGACAGTTTATGTCAGTTCACAATGGCCATTTTATGTCAGTTCACGGGGGCCATTTTATGTCAGGTCGCAATGGCCATTTTATGTCAGTTCACAATGGACAGTTTATGTCAGTTCACAATGGCCATTTTATGTCAGTTCACGGGGGCCATTTTATGTCAGGTCGCAAAGGCCATTGTATGTCAGTTCACAATGGACAGTTTATGTCAGTTCACAGGGGCCATTTTTTGTCAGGTCGCAATGGACAGTTTATGTCAGTTCACGGGGGCCATTTTATGTCAGGTCGCAATAACCATTGTATGTCAGTTCAGAATGGACAGTTTATGTCAGTTCATGGGGGCCTTTTTATGTAAGGTCGCAAAGGCCATTGTATGTCAGTTCACGGTAGCCATTTTATGTCAGGTCGCAATGGCCATTTTATGTCAATTCACGGGTGCCATTTTATGTCAGTTCACATTGGCCATTTTATGTCAGTTCACGGGGGCCATTGTATGTCAGTTCACAATGGCCATTTTATGTCAGTTCACGGGGTCAATTTTATGTTAGTTCACAATGGCCATTTTATGTCAGTTCACAATGGCCATTTTATGTCAGATCACGGTGGCCATTGTAAGTCAGTTCACAATGGCCATTTTATGTCAGTTCACAATGGCCATTTTATGTCAGTTCATGGTGGCCATTGTATGTCAGTTCACATTGGCCATTGTATGTCAGTTCACAATGGCCAATTTATGTCAGTTTGCAATGGCCATTTTTTCTCAGTTCACGGTGGCCATTGTATGTCAGTTTGCACTGGCCATTTTATCTCAGTTGCGGTGGCAGTTCATGTTTGGTTCACGGGGGCCATGTTATGTCAGTTCACAGTGGCCATTTTATGTCAGTTCACGGGGTCCATTTTATGTCAGTTCACAATGGCCATTTTATGTCAGTTCACAATGGCCATTTTATGTCAGTTCACAATGGCCATTTTATGTCAGTTCACAATGGCCATTTTATGTCAGTCCACAATGGACAGTTTATGTCAGTTCACGGGGGCCCTTTTATGTCAGTTCACAATGGCCATTGTATGTCAGTTCACAATGGCCATTTTATGTCAGTTTGCAATGGCCATTTTTTCTCAGTTGACGGAGGCCATTTTGTGTCAGTTCACGGTGGCCATTGTATGTGAGTTCACAATGGCCATTTTATGTCAGTTTGCAATGGCTATTTTATCTCAGTTGCGGTGACCAGTTCATGTTTGTTCACGGGGGCCATGTTATGTCAGTTCACGGTGGCCATATTATGTCAGTTCACGGGGGCCATTTTATGTCAGTTCACAATGGCCATTTTATGTGTTCACAGTGGCCATTTTATGTCAGTTCACGGTGGCCATTTTATCTCAGTTCACAGTGGCCATTTTATGTCAGTTCACGGGGGCCATTTTATACAGTCGATGGGGGCCATTTTATGTCAGTACATGGTGGCCATTTTATGTCAGTTCACGGTGGTCATTTTATGTCGGTTGACGGGGGCCATTTTATGTCAGCTCGCAATGGCCATTTTATGTCAGTTCACGATGGCCATTGTATGTCAGTTCATGGCGTCCATTGTATGTCAGTTCACAATGGACAGTTTATGTCAGTTCATGGGGGCCATTGTATGTCAGTTCACAATGGCCATTGTATGTCAGTTCTCAATGGCCATTTTATGTCAGTTCACGGGGGCCTTTTTATGTCAGGTCGCAATGGCCATTTTCTGTCAGTCCACGGTAGCCATTTTATGTCAGGTCGCAATGGCCATTTTATGTCAGTTCACAATGGCCATTTTATGTTAGTTCTCAATGGCCAATTTATGTCAGTTCACAATGGCCATTGTAAGTCAGTTCACAATGGCCATTTTATGTCAGTTCACAATGGCCATTTTATGTCAGTTCACAATGGCCATTTTATGTCAGTTCATGGTGGCCATTGTATGTCAGTTCACAATGGCCATTTTATCTCAGTTGCGGTTGCCAGTTCATGTTTGGTTCACAGGGGCCATGTTATGTCAGTTCACAGTGGCCATTTTATGTCAGTTCACGGGGTCCATTTTATGTCAGTTCACAATGGCCATTTTATGTCAGTTCACAATGGCCATTTTATGTCAGTTGACAATGGACAGTTTATGTCAGTTCACGGGGGCCCTTTTATGTCAGTTCACAATGGCCATTGTTTGTCAGTTCACAATGGCCATTTTATGTCAGTTTGCAATGGCCATTTTTTCTCAGTTGACGGTGGCCATTTTGTGTCAGTTCACGGTGGCCATTGTATGTGAGTTCACAATGGCCATTTTATGTCAGTTTGCAATGGCCATTTTATCTCAGTTGCGGTGGACAGTTCATGTTGGTTCACGGGGGCCATGTTATGTCAGTTCACGAGGGCCATGTTATGTCAGTTCACGGTGGCCATTTTATGTCGGTTGATGGCCATTTTATGTCAGCTCGCAATGGCCATTTTATGTCAGTTCACGGAGGCCATTGTATGTCAGTTCATGGCGTCCATTGTATGTCAGTTCACAATGGACAGTTTATGTCAGTTCACGGGGGCCATTGTATGTCAGTTCACAGTGGCCATTGTATGTCAGTTCTCAATGGCCATTTTATGTCAGTTCACAGTGGCCATTTTATGTCAATTCACGGTAGCCATTGTATATCAGTTCACAATGGCCATTTTATGTCAGTTCATGGAGGCCATTGTATGTCGGTTCACAATGGCCATTTTATGTCAGTTCACGGGGTCCATTTAATGTCAGTTCACGGTGGCCATTTTATGTCAGTTCACAATGGCCATTTTATGTCAGTTCACAGTGGCCATTGTATGTCAGTTCACAATAGTCATTTTATGTCTGTTCACAATGGCCATTTTATGTCTGTTCACAATGGCCATTTTATGTCAGTTCATGGTGGCCATTTTATGTCAGTTCACCATGGCCATTGTATGTCAGTTCACAATGGCCATTTTACGTCAGGTTGCAATGGCCATTTTATCTCAGTTGACGGTGGCCATTTTATGTCAGTTCACGGTGGCCATTGTATGTCAGATCACAATGGCCATTTTATGTCAGTTTGCAATGGCCATTTAATCTCAGTTGCGGTTGCCAGTTCATGTTGGTTCACGGGGGCCATTTTATGTCAGTTCACGGTGGCCATTTTATGTCAGTTCACGGGGGCCATTTTATGTCAGTTCATGGTGGCCATTTTATCTCAGTTCACAGTGGCCATTTTATGTCAGTTCACGGGGGGCATTTTAATCAGTCGAAGGGGCCATTTAATGTCAGTACACGGTGGCCATTTCATGTCTGTTCATGGTGGTCATTTTATGTCGTTTGAAGGTAACCATTTTATTTCAATCGCAATGGCCATTTTATGTAAGTTCACGGTGGCCATTGTATGTCAGTTCACGGACGCCATTTTATGTCAGGTCACGGTGGCTATTTTATGTGAGCTCACGGCAGCCATTTTATGTTAATCAACGGTGGCCATTTTATGTCAGTTCACGGCAGCCATTTTATGTTAGTTCACGGTGGTCATTTAATGTCGGTTGAAGGGGTCCATTTTATGTCAGTTCACGGTGGCCATTTTAAGTCAGTTCACGGTGGCCATTTTATGTCAGTTCACGTTGGCCATTATATGTCAGTTCACGGTGGCCATTTTATGTCAGCCTGCACTGCCAGTGCTCCCACAACACACCAGCACTGTGGTCATTATATGTCAGTTCACGGTGGCCATTTTACGTCAGTTCACGGCAGCCTTTTTATGTCAGTACACGGCAAGCATTTCTGGCAATGTTCAGCCATCCCACAGCCAGCACTGCCAGTGCTCCCCACACAGCCAGCACTGTCAGCGCTCCCCCACACAGCCAGCACTGTCAGTGCTCCCCCACACAGCCAGCACTGTCAGTGCTCCCCCACAGACAGCACTGTCAGTGCTCCCCCCACACAGCCAGCACTGTCAGTGCTCCCCCACAGCCAGCACTGTCAGTGCTCCCCCCACACAGCCAGCACTGTCAGTGCTCCCCCACAGACAGCACTGTCAGTGCTCCCCCACACAGCCAGCACTGCCAGTGCTCCCCCACACAGCCAGCACTGTCAGCGCTCCCCCAAACAGCCAGCACTGTCATTGCTCCCCCCACACAGCCAGCACTGTCTGTGCTCCCCCACACAGCCAGCACTGTCAGTGCTCCCACCACACAGCCAGCACTGTCCGTGCTCCCAACACACAGCCAGAACTGTCAGTGCTCCCCCACACAGCCAGCACTGTCAGTGCTCTCCCCACACAGCCAGCACTGTCAGTGCTCCCCACACACAGCCAGCACTGTCAGTGCTCCCCCACACAGCCAGCACTGTCAGTGCTCCCCCACACAGCCAGCACTGTCAGTGCTCCCCCACACAGCCAGCACTGCCAGTGCTCCCCACACAGCCAGCACTGCCAGTGGTCCACCCACACAGCCAGCACTGTCAGTGCTCCCCCACACAGCCAACACTGACAGTGCTCCCCCCACACAGCCAGCACTCTCACTGCTCCCACCCCACACAGCCAGCACTGTCAGTGCTCCCACCACACAGCCAGCGCTGTCAGTGCTCCCCCACACAGTCAGCACTGTCAATGCTCCCCCACAAGGCCAGCACTGTCAGTGCTCCCACCACACAGCCAGCACTGTCAGTGCTCCCACCACACAGCCAGCACTGTCAGTGCTCCTACCACACAGCCTGCACTGTCAGTGCTCCCACAACACAGCCTGCACTGTCAGTGCTAAACTCACACAGCCAGCACTGTCAGAGCTCCCCCCACACAGCCAGCAATGTCAGTGCTCCCACCACACAGCCAGCACTGTCAGTGCTCCCACCACACAGCAAGCACTGTCAGTGCTCCCCTACACAGCCAACACTGTCCGTGCTCCCCCACACAGCCAGCACTGCCAGTGCTCCCCACAGAGCCAGCACCGTCAGTGCTCCCACCACACAGCCATCACTGTCACTGCTCCCCCACGCAGCCAGCACTGTCAGTGCTCCCCCCACACAGCCAGCACTGTCAGTGCTCCCACCACAGAGCCAGCACTGTCAGTGCTCCCACACGCAGCCAGCACTGTCAGTGCTCCCACCACACAGCCAGCACTGTCAGTGCACCCCCTACACAGCCAGCACTGTCAGTGCACCCCCCACACAGCCAGCACTGTCAGTGCTCCCACCACACAGCCAACACTGTCAGTGCACCCCCCACACAGCCAGCACTGTCAGTGCTCTCCCCACACAGCCAGCCCTGTCAGTGCACCCCCCACACAGCCAGCACTGTCAGTGCTCCCACACGCAGCCAGCACTGTCAGTGCTCCCACCACACAGCCAGCACTGTCAGTGCACCCCCCACACAGCCAGCACTGTCAGTGCTCCCACCACACAGCCAACACTGTCAGTGCACCCCCCACACAGCCAGCACTGTCAGTGCTCTCCCCACACAGCCAGCCCTGTCAGTGCACCCCCCACACAGCCAGCACTGTCAGTGCTCCCACCACACAGCCAGCACTGTAAGTGCTCCCCCACACAGCCAGCACTGTCAGTGCTCCCACCAAACAGCCAGTACTGTCAGTGCTCCCACCACACAGCCAGCACTGTCACTGCTCCCCCACACAGCCAGCACTGTCAGTGCTCCCCAACGCAGCCAGCACTGTCAGTGCTCCCCCCACACAGCCAGCACTGTCAGTGCTCCCCCACACAGCCAGCACTGTCAGTGCTCCCACCACACAGCCAGCACTTTCAGTGCTTCCCCACACACAGCCAGCACTGTCGGTGCTCCCACCACACAGCCAGCACGGACAGTGCTCCCCCCACACAGCCAGCACTGTCAGTGCTCCCCCACACAGGCAGCACTGTCAGTGCTCCCCCACACAGCCAGCACTGTCAGTGCTCCCCCCACACAGCCAGCACTGTCGGTGCTCCCACCACACAGCCAGCGCGGACAGTGCTCCCCCCACACAGCCAGCACTGTCAGTGCTCCCACCACACAGCCAGCGCTGTCAGTGCTCCCCCCACACAGCCAGCACTGTCAGTGCTCCCACCACACAGCCAGCACTGTCAGTACTCCACCCACACAGCCAGCACTGACAGTGCTCCCCCCACACAGCCAGCACTCTCACTGCTCCCACCCCACACAGCCAGCACTGTCAGTGCTCCCACAACACAGCCAGCACTGTCAGTGCTCCCGCACACAGCCGCGCTATCAGTGCTAAACTCACACAGCCAGCACTGCCAGTGCTCCCGCCACACAGCCAGCGCTGTCAGTGCTCCCCCACACAGTCAGCACTGTCAATGCTCCCCCACACACTAGCACTGTCAGTGCTCCCACCACACAGCCAGCACTGTCAGTGCTCCCGCCACACAGCCAGCACTGTCAGTGCTCCCCCCACACAGCCAGCACTGCCAGTGCTCCCACCACACAGCCAGCACTGTCAGTGCTCCGCCCACACAGCCAGCACTATCAGTGCTCCCCCCACACAGCCAGCACTGACAGTGCTCCCACCACACAGCCAGCACTGTCAGTGCTCCCACACACACAGCCAGCACTGTCAGTGCTCCCACCACGCAGCCAGCACTGGCTGTGCTCCCACCACACGGCCAGCACTGTCTGTGCTCCCACCACACAGCCAGCACTGTCTGTGCTCCCACCACACAGCCAGCACTGTCTGTGCTCCGACCACACAGCCAGCACTGTCAGTGCTCCCACCACACAGCCAGCACTGTCAGTGCTCCCACCACACAGCCAGCACTGTTAGTGCTCCCACCACACAGCCAGCACTGTCAGTGCTCCCACCACACAGCCAGCACTGTCAGTGCTCCCACCATACAGCCATCCCTGTCAGGGCTCCCCCACACAGCCAGCACTGCCAGCGCTGCTCCTACACAGTCGGCACTGTCAGTGCTCCTACCCCACACAGCCAACACTGTCAGTGCTCCCACTACACAGCCAGCACTGTCAGTGCTCCCACTACACAGCCAGCACTGTCAGTGCTCCCCCCACACAGCCAGCACTGTCAGTGCTCACCCCACACAGACAGCACTGTCAGTGCTCCCACCACACAGCCAGCACTGTCAGTGCTCCCACCCCCACACAGCCAGCACTGACTGGGCTCCCCCCACACAGTCAGCACTGTCAGTGCTCCCACACACAGTCGGCACTGTCAGTGCTCCCACCACACAGTCAGCACTGTCAGTGCTCCCCCACACAGCCAGCACTGTCAGTGCTCCCACCACACAGCCAGTACTGTCAGTGCTCCCCCACACAGTCAGTGCTCCCACCAGACAGCCAGCACTGTCAGTGCTCCCCCACACAGGCAGCACTGTCAGTGCTCCCCACACAGCCAGCACTGTCAGTGCTCCCCCCGCACAGCCAGCACTGTCAGTGCTCCCACCACACAGCCAGCACTGTCAGTGCTCCCCCCACACAGCCAGCACTGTCAGTGCTCCCACCACACAGCCAGCACTGTCAGTGCTACCCCACACAGCCAGCACTGTCAGTGCTCCCACCACACAGCCAGCAATGTCAGTGCTCCCCACACAGCCAGCACTGTCAGTGCTCCCACCACACAGCCAGCACTGTCAGTGCTCCCCTCACACAGCCAGCACTGTCAGTGCTCCCACCACACAGCCAGCACTGTCAGTGCTCCCACCCCCACACAGCCAGCACTCTCAGTGCTCCCCCCACACAGCCAGCACTGTCAGTGCTCCCACCACACAGCCAGCACTGTCAGTGCTCCCACCCCACACAGCCAGCACTGTCAGTGCTCCCACCACACAGCCAGCACTGTTAGTGCTCCCACCACACAGCCAGCACTGTCAGTGCTCCCACCACACAGCCAGCACTGTCAGTGCTCCCACCATACAGCCATCCCTGTCAGGGCTCCCCCACACAGCCAGCACTGCCAGCGCTGCTCCTACACAGCCAACACTGTCAATGCTCCCACTACACAGCCAGCACTGTCAGTGCTCCCACTACACAGCCAGCACTGTCAGTGCTCCCCTCACACAGCCAGCACTGTTAGTGTTCCCACTACACAGCCAGCACTGTCAGTGCTCCCCCACACAGTCAGTGCTCCCACCACACAGCCATCACTGTCAATTCTCCCCACCACACAGCCAGCAGCGCCAGTGCTCCCTCAAGACAGCCAGCACTGTCAGTGCTCCCCAACACAGTCAGCACTGTCAGTGCTCCCACCCCCACACAGCCAGCACTGACTGGGCTCCCCCCACACAGTCAGCACTGTCAGTGCTCCCACACTCAGTCGGCACTGTCAGTGCTCCCACACACAGCCAGCAGTGTCAGTGCTCCCCACACACAGCCAGCACTGTCAGTGCTCCCACTACACAGCCAGCACTGCCAGTGCTCCCACCACACAGCCAGCACTGCCAGTTCTCCACCCACAGCCAGCACTGTCAGTGCTCCCACCAGACAGCCAGCACTGTCAGTGCTCCCACCACACAGCCAGTACTGTCAGTGCTTCCCCACACAGTCAGTGCTCCCACCAGACAGCCAGCACTGTCAGTGCTCCCCCACACAGACAGCACTGTCAGTGCTCCCCACACAGCCAGCACTGTCAGTGCTCCACCCGCACAGCCAGCACTGTCAGTGCTCCCACCACATAGCCAGCACTGTCAGTGCTCCCCCACACAGCCAGCACTGTCAGTGCTCCCACCACACAGCCAGCACTGTCAGTGCTACCCCACACAGCCAGCACTGTCAGTGCTCCCACCACACAGCCAGCAATGTCAGTGCTCCCCACACAGCCAGCACTGTCAGTGCTCCCACCACACAGCCAGCACTGTCAGTGCTCCCCTCACACAGCCAGCACTGTCAGTGCTCCCACCACACAGCCAGCACTGTCAGTGCTCCCACCCCCACACAGCCAGCACTGTCAGTGCTCCCCCCACACAGCCAGCACTGTCAGTGCTCCCACCACACAGCCAGCACTGTCAGTGTTCCCACCCCACACAGCCAGCACTGTCAGTGCTCCCCCACACAGCCAGCACTGTCAGTGCTCCCCTCACACAGCCAGCACTGACAGTGCACCCCCCACACAGTCAGCACTGTCAGTGTCCCTCCCACACAGGCAGCACTGTCAGTGCTCCCCACACAGCCAGCACTGTCAGTGCTCCCCCACACAGCCAGCACTGTCAGTGCTCCCCACACAGGCAGCACTGTCAGTGCTCCCCCCACACAGCCAGCACTGTCAGTGCTCCCCACACAGCCAGCACTGCCAGTGCACTCCCCCCCCACAGCCAGCACTGCCAGTGCACCCCCCACACAGCCTGCACTGTCAGTGCTCCCACCACACAGCCAGCACTGTCAGTGCTCCCCCCACACAGCCAGCACTGTCAGTGCTCCCACCACAGAGCCAGCACTGTCAGTGCACTCCCCACCCCACAGAGCCAGCAGTGCCAGTGCACTTCCCCCCCCACAGAGCCAGCACTGCCAGTGCACTCCCCCCCACTGAGCCAGCACTGCCAGTGCACTTCCGCCCCCCACAGAGCCAGAACTGCCAGTGCACTTCCCCCCCACAGAGCCAGCACTGTCAATGCTCCCACCACACAGCCAGCACTGTCATTGCTCCCCCACACAGCCAGCACTGTCAGTGCTCCCACCACACAGCCAGCACTGTCAATGCTCCCACCACACAGCCAGCACTGTCATTGCTCCCCCACACAGCCCGCACTGTCAGTGCTCCCATCACACAGCCAGCACTGTCAGTGCTCCCCACACAGCCAGCACTGTCAGTGCTCCCCCCACACAGCCAGCATTGTCAGTGCTCCCCCACACAGCTAGCACTGTCAGTGCTCCCACCACACAGCCAGCAATGCTAGTGCTCCACCCACACAGCCAGCAATGTCAGTGCTCCCACCACACAGCCAGCACTGTCAGTGCTCCCCCACACAGCCAGCACTGTCAGTGCTCCCACCACACAGCCAGCACTGTCAGTGCTCCCCCACACAGCCAGCACTGTCATTGCACTTCCCCCCCTTCAGAGCCAGCACTGCCAGTGCACTTCCCCCCACACAGCCAGCACTCTAATTACACTTCCCCCCCACACAGCCAGCACTGTCAGTGCTCCCACCACACAGTCAGCACTGTCAGTGCTCCCACCACACAGCCAGCAATGTCTGTGCTCCCGCCACAGCCAGCACTGACAGTGCTCCCCCACACTGCCACACTGCCAGTGCTCCCACCACACAGCCAGCACTGCCAGTGCTCCCACCACACAGCCAGAACTGCCAGTGCACCACCCACACAGCCAGCACTGTCAGTGCTCCCCCACACAGGCAGCACTGTCAGTGCCCCCCCCCACAGCCAGCACAGTCAGTGCTCCCACCACACAGCCAGAACTGCCAGTGCACCCCCCCCCACAGAGCCAGCACTTCATTGCACTTCCCCCCCCCCACAGCCAGCACTGTCAGTGCTCCCCACACAGGCAGCACTGTCAGTGCTCCCCCCCACAGCCAGCACTGGTAGTGCACTCCCCCCCCACAGAGCCAGCACTGTCAGTGCACTTCCCCCCACAGAGCCAGCACTGCCAGTGCACTTACCCCACCCACAGAGCCAGCACTGCCAATGCACTCCCCCCCACAGAGCCAGCACTGCCATTGCACTTCCCCCCCACACAGCCAGCACTGTCAGTGCTCCCACCACACAGCCAGCACTGTCAGTGCTCCCACCACACAGCCAGAACTGCCAGTGCACCCCCAACACAGCCAGCACTGTCAGTGCTCCCCACACAGCCAGCACTGTCAGTGCTCCCACCACACAGCCAGAACTGCCAGTGCATCCCCCCCCCCCCACAGCCAGCACTGTCAGTGCTCCTACCACACAGCCAGCACTGTCAGTGCACTTCCCCCCTCCCCCACAGCCAGCACTGTTAGTGCTCCCCCCACACAGGCAGCACTGTCAGTGCTCCCCCCACACATCCAGCACTGTCAGTGCTCCCCCACACAGCCAGCACTGTCAGTGCTCCCCCGCACAGCCAGCACTGCCAGTGCACTTCCCCCCCCCCACAGCCAGCACTGTCAGTGCTTCCCCACACAGCCAGCACTGTCAGTGCTCCCCCACAGCCAGAACTGCCAGTGCACCCACCACATAGCCAGCACTGTCAGTGCTCCCACCACACAGCCAGCACTGTCAGTGCTCCCCCCACACAGCCAGCACTGTCAGTGCTTCCCCCACACAGCCAGCACTGTCAGTGCTCCCCCACACAGCCAGAACTGCCAGTGCTCTCACCACATAGCCAGCACTGTCAGTGCTCCCACCACACAGCCAGCACTGTCAGTGCTCCCCCACACAGCCAGCACTGTCAGTGCTCCCCCACACAGCCAGCACTGTCAGTGCTCCCCACACAGCCAGCACTGTCAGTGCTCCCCCACACAGCCAGCATTGTCAGTGCTCCCCCACACAGCTAGCACTGTCAGTGCTCCCACCACACAGCCAGCAACGCTAGTGCTCCACCCACACAGCCAGCAATGTCAGTGCTCCCACAACACAGCCAGCACTGTCAGTGCTCCCCCACACAGCCAGCACTGTCAGTGCTCCCACCACACAGCCAGCACTGTCAGTGCTCCCCCACACAGCCAGCACTGTCAGTGCTCCCCACACAGGCAGCACTGTCAGTGCTCCCCCCACACAGCCAGCACTGTCAGTGCTCCCCACACAGCCAGCACTGCCAGTGCACTCCCCCCCCCCACAGCCAGCACTGCCAGTGCACCCCCCACACAGCCTGCACTGTCAGTGCTCCCACCACACAGCCAGCACTGTCAGTGCTCCCCCACACAGCCAGCACTGTCAGTGCTCCCACCACAGAGCCAGCACTGTCAGTGCACTCCCCACCCCACAGAGCCAGCAGTGCCAGTGCACTTCCCCCCCCCCCACAGAGCCAGCACTGCCAGTGCACTCCCCCCCACTGAGCCAGCACTGCCAGTGCACTTCCCCCCCCCACAGAGCCAGAACTGCCAGTGCACTTCCCCCCCACAGAGCCAGCACTGTCAATGCTCCCACCACACAGCCAGCACTGTCATTGCTCCCCCACACAGCCAGCACCGTCAGTGCTTCCCCACACAGCCAGCACTGTCAGTGCTCCCCCACACAGCCAGCACTGTCAGTGCTCCGCCCACACAGCCAGCATTGTCAGTGCTCCCCCACACAGCTAGCACTGTCAGTGCTCCCACCACACAGCCAGCACCGTCAGTGCTTCCCCACACAGCCAGCACTGTCAGTGCTCCCCCACACAGCCAGCACTGTCAGTGCTCCGCCCACACAGCCAGCATTGTCAGTGCTCCCCCACACAGCTAGCACTGTCAGTGCTCCCACCACACAGCCAGCAATGTCAGTGCTCCCATCACACAGCCAGCACTGTCAGTGCTCCCCACACAGCCAGCACTGTCAGTGCTCCCCCCACACAGCCAGCATTGTCAGTGCTCCCCCACACAGCTAGCACTGTCAGTGCTCCCACCACACAGCCAGCACTGTCAGTGCTCCCCACACAGCCAGCACTGTCAGTGCTCCTACCACGCAGCCAGCACTGTCAGTGCTCCCCCACACAGCCAGCACTGCCATTGCACTTCCCCCCCTTCAGAGCCAGCACTGCCAGTGCACTTCCCCCCACACAGCCAGCACTCTAATTGCACTTCCCCCCCACACAGCCAGCACTGTCAGTGCTCCCACCACACAGTCAGCACTGTCAGTGCTCCCACCACACAGTCAGCACTGTCAGTGCTCCCCCACACAGCCAGCACTGTCAGTGCTCCCACCACACAGCCAGTACTGTCAGTGCTCCCCCACACAGTCAGTGCTCCCACCAGACAGCCAGCACTGTCAGTGCTCCCCCACACAGGCAGCACTGTCAGTGCTCCCCACACAGCCAGCACTGTCAGTGCTCCCCCCGCACAGCCAGCACTGTCAGTGCTCCCACGACACAGCCAGCACTGTCAGTGCTCCCCCCACACAGCCAGCACTGTCAGTGCTCACACCACACAGCCAGCACTGTCAGTGCTACCCCACACAGCCAGCACTGTCAGTGCTCCCACCACACAGCCAGCAATGTCAGTGCTCCCCACACAGCCAGCACTGTCAGTGCTCCCACCACACAGCCAGCACTGTCAGTGCTCCCACCACGCAGCCAGCACTGTCTGTGCTCCCACCACACAGCCAGCACTGTCTGTGCTCCCACCACACAGCCAGCACTGTCTGTGCTCCGACCACACAGCCAGCACTGTCAGTGCTCCCACCACACAGCCAGCACTGTCAATGCTCCCACCACACAGCCAGCACTGTTAGTGCTCCCACCACACAGCCAGCACTGTCAGTGCTCCCCACACACAGCCAGCACTGTCAGTGCTCCCACCACACAGCCAGCACTGTCAGTGCTCCCCCACACAGCCAACACTGTCAGTGCTCCCACTACACAGCCAGCACTGTCAGTGCTCCCACTACACAGCCAGCACTGTCAGTGCTCCCCCACACAGTCAGTGCTCCCACCACACAGCCAGCACTGTCAATGCTCCCACCACACAGCCAGCACTGTTAGTGCTCCCACCACACAGCCAACACTGTCAGTGCTCCCACTACACAGCCAGCACTGCCAGTGCTCCCTCAAGACAGCCAGCACTGTCAGTGCTCCCCAACACAGTCAGCACTGTCAGTGCTCCCCCACACAGCCAGCACTGTCAGTGCTCCCACCCCCACACAGCCAGCACTGACTGGGCTCCCCCCACACAGTCAGCACTGTCAGTGCTACCACCACACAGCCAGCACTGTCAGTGCTCCCCCCACACAGTCAGCACTGTCAGTGCTCCCACACACAGTCGGCACTGTCAGTGCTCCCACACACAGCCAGCAGTGTCAGTGCTCCCCACACACAGCCAGCACTGTCAGTGCTCCCACTACACAGCCAGCACTGCCAGTGCTCCCACCACACAGCCAGCACTGCCAGTTCTCCACGCACAGCCAGCACTGTCAGTGCTCCCCCACACAGCCAGCACTGTCAGTGCTCCCACCACACAGTCAGCACTGTCAGTGCTCCCCCACACAGCCAGCACTGTCAGTGCTCCCACCACACAGCCAGTACTGTCAGTGCTCCCCCACACAGTCAGTGCTCCCACCAGACAGCCAGCACTGTCAGTGCTCCCCCACACAGGCAGCACTGTCAGTGCTCCCCACACAGCCAGCACTGTCAGTGCTCCCCCCGCACAGCCAGCACTGTCAGTGCTCCCACCACACAGCCAGCACTGTCAGTGCTCCCCCCACACAGCCAGCACTGTCAGTGCTCCCACCACACAGCCAGCACTGTCAGTGCTACCCCACACAGCCAGCACTGTCAGTGCTCCCACCACACAGCCAGCAATGTCAGTGCTCCCCACACAGCCAGCACTGTCAGTGCTCCCACCACACAGCCAGCACTGTCAGTGCTCCCCTCACAAAGCCAGCACTGTCAGTGCTCCCACCACACAGCCAGCACTGTCAGTGCTCCCACCCCCACACAGCCAGCACTGTCAGTGCTCCCCCACACAGCCAGCACTGTCAGTGCTCCCACCACACAGCCAGCACTGTCAGTGCTCCCACCCCACACAGCCAGCACTGTCAGTGCTCCCACCACACAGCCAGCACTGTTAGTGCTCCCACCACACAGCCAGCACTGTCAGTGCTCCCACCACACAGCCAGCACTGTCAGTGCTCCCACCATACAGCCATCCCTGTCAGCGCTCCCCCACACAGCCAGCACTGTCAGTGCTCCCCACACACAGCCAGCACTGTCAGTGCTCCCCCACACAGCCAACACTGTCAGTGCTCCCACTACACAGCCAGCACTGTCAGTGCTCCCCTCACACAGCCAGCACTGTCAATTCTCCCCACCACACAGCCAGCACTGTCAGTGCTCCCCCCACACAGTCAGCACTGTCAGTGCTCCCACACTCAGTCGGCACTGTCAGTGCTCCCACACACAGCCAGCAGTGTCAGTGCTCCCCACACACAGCCAGCACTGTCAGTGCTCCCACCACACAGCCAGCACTGCCAGTTCTCCACCCACAGCCAGCACTGTCAGTGCTCCCACCACACAGCCAGCACTGTCAGTGCTCCCACCACACAACCAGTACTGTCAGTGCTTCCCCACACAGTCAGTGCTCCCACCAGACAGCCAGCACTGTCAGTGCTCCCCCACACAGACAGCACTGTCAGTGCTCCCCACACAGCCAGCACTGTCAGTGCTCCCCCCGCACAGCCAGCACTGTCAGCGCTCCCCCACACAGCCAGCACTGTCAGTGCTCCCACCACACAGCCAGCACTGTCAGTGCTACCCCACACAGCCAGCACTGTCAGTGCTCCCACCACACAGCCAGCAATGTCAGTGCTCCCCACACAGCCAGCACTGTCAGTGCTCCCACCACACAGCCAGCACTGTCAGTGCTCCCGTCACACAGCCAGCACTGTCAGTGCTCCCACCACACAGCCAGCACTGTCAGTGCTCCCACCCCCACACAGCCAGCACTGTCAGTGCTCCCCCCACACAGCCAGCACTGTCAGTGCTCCCCCACACAGCCAGCACTGTCAGTGCTCCCCTCACACAGCCAGCACTGCCAGTGCACCCCCCACACAGTCAGCACTGTCAGTGTCCCTCCCACACAGGCAGCACTGTCAGTGCTCCCCACACAGCCAGCACTGTCAGTGCTCCCCCACACAGCCAGCACTGTCAGTGCTCCCCACACAGGCAGCACTGTCAGTGCTCCCCCCACAAAGCCAGCACTGTCAGTGCTCCCCCACACAGCCAGCACTGTCAGTGCTCCCCACACAGCCAGCACTGCCAGTGCACTCCCCCCCACAGCCAGCACTGCCAGTGCACCCCCCACACAGCCAGCACTGTCAGTGCTCCCACCACACAGCCAGCACTGTCAGTGCTCCCCCCACACAGCCAGCACTGTCAGTGCTCCCACCACAGAGCCAGCACTGTCAGTGCACTCCCCACCCCACAGAGCCAGCAGTGCCAGTGCACTTCCCCCCCACACAGAGCCAGCACTGCCAGTGCACTCCCCCCCACTGAGCCAGCACTGCCAGTGCACTTCCCCCCCCACAGAGCCAGAACTGCCAGTGCACTTCCCCCCCACAGAGCCAGCACTGTCAATGCTCCCACCACACAGCCAGCACTGTCATTGCTCCCCCACACAGCCAGCACTGTCAGTGCTCCCACCACACAGCCAGCACCGTCAGTGCTTCCCCACACAGCCAGCACTGTCAGTGCTCCCATCACACAGCCAGCACTGTCAGTGCTCCCCACACAGCCAGCACTGTCAGTGCTCCCCCCACACAGCCAGCATTGTCAGTGCTCCCCCACACAGCTAGCACTGTCAGTGCTCCCACCACACAGCCAGCAATGCTAGTGCTCCACCCACACAGCCAGCAATGTCAGTGCTCCCACCACACAGCCAGCACTGTCAGTGCTCCCCCACACAGCCAGCACTGTCAGTGCTCCCACCACACAGCCAGCACTGTCAGTGCTCCCCCACACAGCCAGCACTGTCATTGCACTTCCCCCCCTTCAGAGCCAGCACTGCCAGTGCACTTCCCCCCACACAGCCAGCACTCTAATTGCACTTCCCCCCCACACAGCCAGCACTGTCAGTGCTCCCACCACACAGTCAGCACTGTCAGTGCTCCCACCACACAGCCAGCAATGTCTGTGCTCCCGCCACAGCCAGCACTGACAGTGCTCCCCCACACTGGCACACTGCCAGTGCTCCCACCACACAGCCAGCACTGCCAGTGCTCCCACCACACAGCCAGAACTGCCAGTGCACCACCCACACAGCCAGCACTGTCAGTGCTCCCCCACACAGGCAGCACTGTCAGTGCCCCCCCCACAGCCAGCACAGTCAGTGCTCCCACCACACAGCCAGAACTGCCAGTGCACCCCCCCCCCCCACAGAGCCAGCACTCCATTGCACTTCCCCCCCCCCACAGCCAGCACTGTCAGTGCTCCCCACACAGGCAGCACTGTCAGTGCTCCCCCCCACAGCCAGCACTGGTAGTGCACTCCCCCCCCACAGAGCCAGCACTGTCAGTGCACTTCCCCCCACAGAGCCAGCACTGCCAGTGCACTTACCCCACCCACAGAGCCAGCACTGCCAGTGCACTCCCCCCCACAGAGCCAGCACTGCCATTGCACTTCCCCCCCACACAGCCAGCACTGTCAGTGCTCCCACCACACAGCCAGCACTGTCAGTGCTCCCACCACACAGCCAGAACTGCCAGTGCACCCCCAACACAGCCAGCACTGTCAGTGCTCCCCACACAGCCAGCACTGTCAGTGCTCCCACCACACAGCCAGAACTGCCAGTGCATCCCCCCCCACAGCCAGCACTGTCAGTGCTCCTACCACACAGCCAGCACTGTCAGTGCACTTCCCCCCTCCCCCACAGCCAGCACTGTTAGTGCTCCCCCCACACAGGCAGCACTGTCTGTGCTCCCCCCACACATCCAGCACTGTCAGTGCTCCCCCCACACAGCCAGCACTGTCAGTGCTCCCCCACACAGCCAGCACTGCCAGTGCACTTCCCCCCCCCCCACAGCCAGCACTGTCGGTGCTTCCCCACACAGCCAGCACTGTCAGTGCTCCCCCCACAGCCAGAACTGCCAGTGCACCCACCACATAGCCAGCACTGTCAGTGCTCCCAACACACAGCCAGCACTGTCAGTGCTCCCCCCACACAGCCAGCACTGTCAGTGCTTCCCCCACACAGCCAGCACTGTCAGTGCTCCCCCACACAGCCAGAACTGCCAGTGCTCTCACCACATAGCCAGCACTGTCAGTGCTCCCACCACACAGCCAGCACTGTCAGTGCTCCCCCCACACAGCCAGCACTGTCAGTGCTCCCCCACACAGCCAGCACTGTCAGTGCTCCCCACACAGCCAGCACTGTCAGTGCTCCCCCCACACAGCCAGCATTGTCAGTGCTCCCCCACACAGCTAGCACTGTCAGTGCTCCCACCACACAGCCAGCAACGCTAGTGCTCCACCCACACAGCCAGCAATGTGAGTGCTCCCACAACACAGCCAGCACTGTCAGTGCTCCCCCACACAGCCAGCACTGTCAGTGCTCCCCCACACAGGCAGCACTGTCAGTGCTCCCCCCACACAGCCAGCACTGTCAGTGCTCCCCACACAGCCAGCACTGCCAGTGCACTCCCCCCCAACAGCCAGCACTGCCAGTGCACCGCCCACACAGCCTGCACTGTCAGTGCTCCCACCACACAGCCAGCACTGTCAGTGCTCCCCCACACAGCCAGCACTGTCAGTGCTCCCACCACAGAGCCAGCACTGTCAGTGCACTCCCCACCCCACAGAGCCAGCAGTGCCAGTGCACTTCCCCCCCCCCACAGAGCCAGCACTGCCAGTGCACTCCCCCCCACTGAGCCAGCACTGCCAGTGCACTTCCCCCCCCACAGAGCCAGAACTGCCAGTGCACTTCCCCCCCACAGAGCCAGCACTGTCAATGCTCCCACCACACAGCCAGCACTGTCATTGCTCCCCACACAGCCAGCACTGTCAGTGCTCCCACCACACAGCCAGCACCGTCAGTGCTTCCCCACACAGCCAGCACTGTCAGTGCTCCCATCACACAGCCAGCACTGTCAGTGCTCCCCACACAGCCAGCACTGTCAGTGCTCCCCCCACACAGCCAGCATTGTCAGTGCTCCCCCACACAGCTAGCACTGTCAGTGCTCCCACCACACAGCCAGCAATGCTAGTGCTCCACCCACACAGCCAGCAATGTCAGTGCTCCCACCACACAGCCAGCACTGTCAGTGCTCCCCCACACAGCCAGCACTGTCAGTGCTCCCACCACACAGCCAGCACTGTCAGTGCTCCCCCACACAGCCAGCACTGTCATTGCACTTCCCCCCCTTCAGAGCCAGCACTGCCAGTGCACTTCCCCCCACACAGCCAGCACTCTAATTGCATTTCCCCCCCACACAGCCAGCACTGTCAGTGCTCCCACCACACAGTCAGCACTGTCAGTGCTCCCACCACACAGTCAGCACTGTCAGTGCTCCCCCACACAGCCAGCACTGTCAGTGCTCCCACCACACAGCCAGTACTGTCAGTGCTCCCCCACACAGTCAGTGCTCCCACCAGACAGCCAGCACTGTCAGTGCTCCCCCACACAGGCAGCACTGTCAGTGCTCCCCACACAGCCAGCACTGTCAGTGCTCCCCGCGCACAGCCAGCACTGTCAGTGCTCCCACCACACAGCCAGCACTGTCAGTGCTCCCCCCCACAGCCAGCACTGTCAGTGCTCCCACCACACAGCCAGCACTGTCAGTGCTACCCCACACAGCCAGCACTGTCAGTGCTCCCACCACACAGCCAGCAATGTCAGTGCTCCCCACACAGCCAGCACTGTCAGTGCTCCCACCACACAGCCAGCACTGTCAGTGCTCCCCTCACACAGCCAGCACTGTCAGTGCTCCCACCACACAGCCAGCACTGTCAGTGCTCCCACCCCCACACAGCCAGCACTGTCAGTGCTCCCCCCACACAGCCAGCACTGTCAGTGCTCCCACCACACAGCCAGCACTGTCAGTGCTCCCACCCCGCACAGCCAGCACTGTCAGTGCTCCCACCACACAGCCAGCACTGTTAGTGCTCCCACCACACAGCCAGCACTGTCAGTGCTCCCACCACACAGCCAGCACTGCCAGCGCTGCTCCTACACAGTCGGCACTGTCAGTGCTCCCCACACACAGCCAGCACTGTCAGTGCTCCCCCACACAGCCAACACTGTCAGTGCTCCCACTACACAGCCAGCACTGTCAGTGCTTCCACCACACAGCCAGCACTGTCAGTGCTCCCCCACACAGCCAGCACTGTCAGTGCTCCCCCCACACAGCCAGCACTGTTAGTGTTCCCACTACACAGCCAGCACTGTCAGTGCTCCCCCACACAGTCAGTGCTCCCACCACACAGCCAGGACTGTCAATTCTCCCCACCACACAGCCAGCACTGCCAGTGCTCCCTCAAGACAACCAGCACTGTCAGTGCTCCCCAACACAGTCAGCACTGTCAGTGCTCCCCACACAGCCAGCACGGTCAGTGCTCCCACCCCCACACAGCCAGCACTGACTGGGCTCCCCCCACACAGTCAGCACTGTCAGTGCTCCCACACACAGCCAGCAGTGTCAGTGCTCCCACCACACAGCCAGCACTGTCAGTGCTCCCACTACACAGCCAGCACTGCCAGTTCTCCACCCACAGCCAGCACTGTCAGTGCTCCCACCACACAGCCAGCACTGTCACTGCTCCCACCACACAGCCAGTACTGTCAGTGCTTCCCCACACAGTCAGTGCTCCCACCAGACAGCCAGCACTGTCAGTGCTCCCCCACACAGACAGCACTGTCAGTGCTCCCCACACAGCCAGCACTGTCAGTGCTCCCCCCGCACAGCCAGCACTATCAGTGCTCCCACCACATAGCCAGCACTGTCAGTGCTCCCCCACACAGCCAGCACTGTCAGTGCTCCCACCACACAGCCAGCACTGTCAGTGCTACCCCACACAGCCAGCACTGTCAGTGCTCCCACCACACAGACAGCACTGTCAGTGCTCCCCACACAGCCAGCACTGTCAGTGCTCCCACCACACAGCCAGCACTGTCAGTGCTCCCCTCACACAGCCAGCACTGTCAGTGCTCCCACCACACAGCCAGCACTGTCAGTGCTCCCACCCCCACACAGCCAGCACTGTCAGTGCTCCCCCACACAGCCAGCACTGTCAGTGTTCCCACCCCACACAGCCAGCACTGTCAGTGCTCCCCTCACACAGCCAGCACTGCCAGTGCACCCCCCACACAGTCAGCACTGTCAGTGTCCCTCCCACACAGGCAGCACTGTCAGTGCTCCCCACACAGCCAGCACTGTCAGTGCTCCCCCACACAGCCAGCACTGTCAGTGCTCCCCACACAGGCAGCACTGTCAGTGCTCCCCCCACACAGCCAGCACTGTCAGTGCTCCCCACACAGCCAGCACTGCCAGTGCACTCCCCCCCCACAGCCAGCACTGCCAGTGCACCCCCCACACAGCCTGCACTGTCAGTGCTCCCACCACACAGCCAGCACTGTCAGTGCTCCCCCCACACAGCCAGCACTGTCAGTGCTCCCACCACAGAGCCAGCACTGTCAGTGCACTCCCCACCCCACAGAGCCAGCAGTGCCAGTGCACTTCCCCCCCCCCACAGAGCCAGAACTGCCAGTGCACTCCCCCCCACTGAACCAGCACTGCCAGTGCACTTCCCCCCCACAGAGCCAGAACTGCCAGTGCACTTCCCCCCCACAGAGCCAGCACTGTCAATGCTCCCACCACACAGCCAGCACTGTCATTGCTCCCCCACTCTGCCAGCACTGTCAGTGCTCCCACCACACAGCCAGCACCGTCAGTGCTTCCCCACACAGCCAGCACTGTCAGTGCTCCCATCACACAGCCAGCACTGTCAGTGCTCCCCACACAGCCAGCACTGTCAGTGCTCCCCCCACACAGCCAGCATTGTCAGTGCTCCCCCACACAGCTAGCACTGTCAGTGCTCCCACCACACAGCCAGCACTGTCAGTGCTCCCCCCACACAGCCAGCATTGTCAGTGCTCCCCCACACAGCTAGCACTGTCAGTGCTCCCCCCACACAGCCAGCATTGTCAGTGCTCCCCCACACAGCCAGCACTGTCAGTGCTCCCCCCACACAGCCAGCATTGTCAGTGCTCCCCCACACAGCCAGCACTGTCAGTGCTCCCACCACACAGCCAGCAATGTCAGTGCTCCCACCACACAGCCAGCACTGTCAGTGCTCCCCCACACAGCCAGCACTGTCCGTGCTCCCACCACACAGCCAGCACTGTCAGTGCTCCCCCACACAGCCAGCACTGTCATTGCACTTCCCCCCCTTCAGAGCCAGCACTGCCAGTGCACTTCCCCCCACACAGCCAGCACTCTAATTGCACTTCCCCCCCACACAGCCAGCACTGTCAGTGCTCCCACCACACAGTCAGCACTGTCACTGCTCCCACCACACAGTCAGCAATGTCTGTGCTCCCGCCACAGCCAGCACTGACAGTGCTCCCACACACTGCCACACTGCCAGTGCTCCCACCACACAGCCAGCACTGCCAGTGCTCCCACCACACAGCCAGAACTGCCAGTGCACCACCCACACAGCCAGCACTGTCAGTGCTCCCCCACACAGGCAGCACTGTCAGTGCCCCCCCCACAGCCAGCACAGTCAGTGCTCCCACCACACAGCCAGAACTGCCAGTGCACCCCCCCCCACAGAGCCAGCACTCCATTGCACTTCCCCCCCCCCCCCACAGCCAGCACTGTCAGTGCTCCCCACACAGGCAGCACTGTCAGTGCTCCCCCCCACAACCAGCACTGGTAGTGCACTCCCCCCCCACAGAGCCAGCACTGTCAGTGCACTTCCCCCCACAGAGCCAGCACTGCCAGTGCACTTACCCCACCCACAGAGCCAGCACTGCCAGTGCACTCCCCCCACAGAGCCAGCACTGCCATTGCACTTCCCCCCCACACAGCCAGCACTGTCAGTGCTCCCACCACACAGCCAGCACTGTCAGTGCTCCCACCACACAGCCAGAACTGCCAGTGCACCCCCAACACAGCCAGCACTGTCAGTGCTCCCCACACAGCCAGCACTGTCAGTGCTCCCACCACACAGCCAGAACTGCCAGTGCATCCCCCCCCACAGCCAGCACTGTCAGTGCTCCTACCACACAGCCAGCACTGTCAATGCACTTCCCCCCTCCCCCACAGCCAGCACTGTTAGTGCTCCCCCCACACAGGCAGCACTGTCAGTGCTCCCCCCACACATCCAGCACTGTCAGTGCTCCCCCACACAGCCAGCACTGTCAGTGCTCCCCCACACAGCCAGCACTGCCAGTGCACTTCCCCCCCCCACAGCCAGCACTGTCAGTGCTTCCCCACACAGCCAGAACTGCCAGTGCACCCACCACATAGCCAGCACTGTCAGTGCTCCCACCACACAGCCAGCACTGTCAGTGCTCCCCCACACAGCCAGCACTGTCAGTGCTTCCCCCACACAGCCAGCACTGTCAGTGCTACCCCACACAGCCAGAACTGCCAGTGCTCTCACCACATAGCCAGCACTGTCAGTGCTCCCACCACACAGCCAGCACTGTCAGTGCTCCCCCCACACAGCCAGCACTGTCAGTGCTCCCCCACACAGCCAGCACTGTCAGTGCTCCCCACACAGCCAGCACTGTCAGTGCTCCCCCACACAGCCAGCATTGTCAGTGCTCCCCCACACAGCCAGCACTGTCAGTGCTCCACCACACAGCTAGCAATGCTAGTGCTCCACCCACACAGCCAGCAATGTCAGTGCTCCCACAACACAGCCAGCACTGTCAGTGCTCCCCCACACAGCCAGCACTGTCAGTGCTCCCACCACACAGCCAGCACTGTCAGTGCTCCCCCACACAGCCAGCACTGTCATTGCACTTCCCCCCCTTCAGAGCCAGCACTGCCAGTGCACTTCCCCCCACACAGCCAGCACTGTCATTGCACTTCCCCCCCTTCAGAGCCAGCACTGCCATTGCACTTCCCCCCCACACAGCCAGCACTGTCAGTGCTCCCACCACACAGTCAGCACTGTCAGTGCTCCCACCACACAGCCAGCAATGCCTGTGCTCCCGCCACAGCCAGCACTTACAGTGCTCCCCCACACTGCCACACTGCCAGTGCTCCCACCACACAGCCAGCACTGCCAGTGCTCCCACAACACAGCCAGAACTGCCAGTGCACCACCCACACAGCCAGCACTGTCAGTGCTCCCCCACACAGGCAGCACCTTCAGTGCCCCCCCCCCCCACAGCCAGCACAGTCAGTGCTCCCACCACACAGCCAGAACTGCCAGTGCACCCCCCCCACAGAGCCAGCACTGCCATTGCACTCCCCCCCCCCCACAGCCAGCACTGTCAGTGCTCCCCACACAGGCAGCACTGTCAGTGCTCCCCCCCACAGCCAGCACTGGTAGTGCACTTCCCCCCACAGAGCCAGCACTGCCAGTGCACTTACCCCACCCACAGAGCCAGCACTGCCAGTGCACTCCCCCCACAGAGCCAGCACTGCCATTGCACTTCCCGCCCACACAGCCAGCACTGTCAGTGCTCCCACCACACAGCCAGCACTGTCAGTGCTCCCACCACACAGCCAGAACTGCCAGTGCTCCCACCACACAGCCAGCACTGTCAGTGCTCCCACCACACAGCCAGCACTGTCAGTGCTCCCACCACACAGCCAGCAGTGTCAGTGCTCCCCACACAGCCAGCACTGTCAGTGCTCCCACCACACAGCCAGAACTGCCAGTGCTCCCACCACACAGCCAGCACTGTCAGTGCTCCCCACACAGCCAGCACTGTCAGTGCACCCCCAACACAGCCAGCACTGTCAGTGCTCCCCACACAGCCAGCACTGTCAGTGCTCCCACCACACAGCCAGAACTGCCAGTGCATCCCCCCCCCACAGCCAGCACTGTCAGTGCTCCTACCACACAGCCAGCACTGTCAGTGCTCCCCCACACAGCCTGCACTGTCAGTGCTCCCCACACAGGCATCACTGTCAGTGTCCCCCCACACAGCCAGCACTGCCAGTGCACTTCCCCCCTCCCCCACAGCCAGCACTGTTAGTGCTCCCCCCACACAGGCAGCACTGTCAGTGCTCCCCACACAGGCAGCACTGTCAGTGCTCCCCCCACACAGCCAGCACTCTCAGTGCTCCACTACACAGCCAGCACTCTCAGTGCTCCCCCCACACAGCCAGCACTGCCAGTGCACTTCCCCCCCTTCACAGCCAGCACTGTCAGTGCTTCCCCACACAGCCAGCACTGTCAGTGCTCCCCCACACAGCCAGAACTGCCAGTACTCCCACCACATAGCCAGCACTGTCAGCGCTCCCACCACACAGCCAGCACTGTCAGTGCTCCCCCCACACAGCCAGCACTGTCAGTGCTTCCCCCACACAGCCAGCACTGTCAGTGCTCCCCCACACAGCCAGAACTGCCAGTGCTCCCACCACATAGCCAGCACTGTCAGTGCTCCCCCCCACACAGCCAGCACTGTCAGTGCTCCCCCACACAGCCAGCACTGTCAGTGCTCCCATCACACAGCCAGCACTGTCAGTGCTCCCATCACACAGCCAGCACTGTCAGTGCTCTCACCACACAGCCAGCACTGTCAGTGCTCCCACCAGAGAGCCAGCACTGTCAGTGCACTTCCCCCCCACAGAGCCAGCACTGCCAGTGCACTTCCCCCCCCCGCCACAGAGCCAGCACTGCCATTGCACTTCCCCCCCCCCACAAAGGCAGCACTGTCAGTGCTCCCCCACAGCCAGCACTTCCAGTGCCCCCCTTCAGAGCCAGCACTGCCAGTGCACTTCCCCCCACAGAGCCAGCACTGCCAGTGCAGGTACCCCACCCACAGAGCAAGCATTGCCAGTGCACTCCCCCCCACAGAGCCAGCACTGCCAGCACTGCCATTGCACTTCCCCCCCACACAGCCAGCACTGTCAGTGCTCCCACCACACAGCCAGCAATGTCAGTCCTCCCCCCACACTGCCAGCACTGCCAGTCCTCCCACCACACAGCCAGCACTGTCAGTGCTACCCCTCACACAGCCTGCACTGTCAGTGCTCCCCACACACAGCCAGCACTGTCAGTGCTCCCCCACACAGCCAGCCCTGTCAGTGCTCCCACCACACAGCCAGAACTGCCGGTGCACCCCACACACAGCCAGCACTGTCAGTGCTCCCCCCACACAGCCAGCACTGTCAGTGCTCCCCCACACAGCCAGCACTGTCAGTGCTCCCACCACACAGCCAGCACTGTCAGTGCTCCCCCACACAGCCAGCACTGTCATTGCACTTCCCCCCCTTCAGAGCCAGCACTGCCAGTGCACTTCCCCCCCACACAGCCAGCACTGTCATTGCACTTCCCCCCCTTCAGAGCCAGCACTGCCATTGCACTTCCCCCCCACACAGCCAGCACTGTCAGTGCTCCCACCACACAGTCAGCACTGTCAGTGCTCCCACCACACAGCCAGCAATGTCTGTGCTCCCGCCACAGCCAGCACTTACAGTGCTCCCCCACACTGCCACACTGCCAGTGCTCCCACCACACAGCCAGCACTGCCAGTGCTCCCACCACACAGCCAGAACTGCCAGTGCACCACCCACACAGCCAGCACTGTCAGTGCTCCCCCACACAGGCAGCACCTTCATGCCCCCCCCCACAGCCAGCACAGTCAGTGCTCCCACCACACAGCCAGAACTGCCAGTGCATCCCCCCCCACAGCCAGCACTGTCAGTGCTCCTACCACACAGCCAGCACTGTCAGTGCACTTCCCCCCTCCCCCACAGCCAGCACTGTTAGTGCTCCCCCCACACATCCAGCACTGTCAGTGCTCCCCCACACAGCCAGCACTGTCAGTGCTCCCCCACACAGCCAGCACTGCCAGTGCACTTCCCCCCCCCACAGCCAGCACTGTCAGTGCTTCCCCACACAGCCAGAACTGCCAGTGCACCCACCACATAGCCAGCACTGTCAGTGCTCCCACCACACAGCCAGCACTGTCAGTGCTCCCCCACACAGCCAGCACTGTCAGTGCTTCCCCCACACAGCCAGCACTGTCAGTGCTACCCCACACAGCCAGAACTGCCAGTGCTCTCACCACATAGCCAGCACTGTCAGTGCTCCCACCACACAGCCAGCACTGTCAGTGCTCCCCCCACACAGCCAGCACTGTCAGTGCTCCCCCACACAGCCAGCACTGTCAGTGCTCCCCACACAGCCAGCACTGTCAGTGCTCCCCCACACAGCCAGCATTGTCAGTGCTCCCCCACACAGCCAGCACTGTCAGTGCTCCACCACACAGCTAGCAATGCTAGTGCTCCACCCACACAGCCAGCAATGTCAGTGCTCCCACAACACAGCCAGCACTGTCAGTGCTCCCCCACACAGCCAGCACTGTCAGTGCTCCCACCACACAGCCAGCACTGTCAGTGCTCCCCCACACAGCCAGCACTGTCATTGCACTTCCCCCCCTTCAGAGCCAGCACTGCCATTGCACTTCCCCCCCACACAGCCAGCACTGTCAGTGCTCCCACCACACAGTCAGCACTGTCAGTGCTCCCACCACACAGCCAGCAATGTCTGTGCTCCCGCCACAGCCAGCACTTACAGTGCTCCCCCACACTGCCACACTGCCAGTGCTCCCACCACACAGCCAGCACTGCCAGTGCTCCCACAACACAGCCAGAACTGCCAGTGCACCACCCACACAGCCAGCACTGTCAGTGCTCCCCCACACAGGCAGCACCTTCAGTGCCCCCCCCCCCACAGCCAGCACAGTCAGTGCTCCCACCACACAGCCAGAACTGCCAGTGCACCCCCCCCACAGAGCCAGCACTGCCATTGCACTCCCCCCCCCCCCACAGCCAGCACTGTCAGTGCTCCCCACACAGGCAGCACTGTCAGTGCTCCCCCCCACAGCCAGCACTGGTAGTGCACTTCCCCCCACAGAGCCAGCACTGCCAGTGCACTTACCCCACCCACAGAGCCAGCACTGCCAGTGCACTCCCCCAACAGAGCCAGCACTGCCATTGCACTTCCCGCCCACACAGCCAGCACTGTCAGTGCTCCCACCACACAGCCAGCACTGTCAGTGCTCCCACCACACAGCCAGAACTGCCAGTGCTCCCACCACACAGCCAGCACTGTCAGTGCTCCCACCACACAGCCAGCACTGTCAGTGCTCCCACCACACAGCCAGCAGTGTCAGTGCTCCCCACACAGCCAGCACTGTCAGTGCTCCCACCACACAGCCAGAACTGCCAGTGCTCCCACCACACAGCCAGCACTGTCAGTGCTCCCCACACAGCCAGCACTGTCAGTGCACCCCCAACACAGCCAGCACTGTCAGTGCTCCCCACACAGCCAGCACTGTCAGTGCTCCCACCACACAGCCAGAACTGCCAGTGCATCCCCCCCCCACAGCCAGCACTGTCAGTGCTCCTACCACACAGCCAGCACTGTCAGTGCTCCCCCACACAGCCTGCACTGTCAGTGCTCCCCACACAGGCATCACTGTCAGTGTCCCCCCACACAGCCAGCACTGCCAGTGCACTTCCCCCCTCCCCCACAGCCAGCACTGTTAGTGCTCCCCCCACACAGGCAGCACTGTCAGTGCTCCCCACACAGGCAGCACTGTCAGTGCTCCCCCCACACAGCCAGCACTCTCAGTGCTCAACTACACAGCCAGCACTCTCAGTGCTCCCCCCACACAGCCAGCACTGCCAGTGCACTTCCCCCCCTTCACAGCCAGCACTGTCAGTGCTTCCCCACACAGCCAGCACTGTCAGTGCTCCCCCACACAGCCAGAACTGCCAGTACTCCCACCACATAGCCAGCACTGTCAGCGCTCCCACCACACAGCCAGCACTGTCAGTGCTCCCCCCACACAGCCAGCACTGTCAGTGCTTCCCCCACACAGCCAGCACTGTCAGTGCTCCCCCACACAGCCAGAACTGCCAGTGCTCCCACCACATAGCCAGCACTGTCAGTGCTCCCCCCACACAGCCAGCACTGTCAGTGCTCCCCCACACAGCCAGCACTGTCAGTGCTCCCATCACACAGCCAGCACTGTCAGTGCTCCCATCACACAGCCAGCACTGTCAGTGCTCTCACCACACAGCCAGCACTGTCAGTGCTCCCACCAGAGAGCCAGCACTGTCAGTGCACTTCCCCCCCACAGAGCCAGCACTGCCAGTGCACTTCCCCCCCCCGCCACAGAGCCAGCACTGCCATTGCACTTCCCCCCCCCCACAAAGGCAGCACTGTCAGTGCTCCCCCACAGCCAGCACTTCCAGTGCCCCCCTTCAGAGCCAGCACTGCCAGTGCACTTCCCCCCACAGAGCCAGCACTGCCAGTGCAGGTACCCCACCCACAGAGCAAGCATTGCCAGTGCACTCCCCCCCACAGAGCCAGCACTGCCAGCACTGCCATTGCACTTCCCCCCCACACAGCCAGCACTGTCAGTGCTCCCACCACACAGCCAGCAATGTCAGTCCTCCCCCCACACTGCCAGCACTGCCAGTCCTCCCACCACACAGCCAGCACTGTCAGTGCTACCCCTCACACAGCCTGCACTGTCAGTGCTCCCCACACACAGCCAGCACTGTCAGTGCTCCCCCACACAGCCAGCCCTGTCAGTGCTCCCACCACACAGCCAGAACTGCCGGTGCACCCCACACACAGCCAGCACTGTCAGTGCTCCCCCCACACAGCCAGCACTGTCAGTGCTCCCCCACACAGCCAGCACTGTCAGTGCTCCCACCACACAGCCAGCACTGTCAGTGCTCCCCCACACAGCCAGCACTGTCATTGCACTTCCCCCCCTTCAGAGCCAGCACTGCCAGTGCACTTCCCCCCCACACAGCCAGCACTGTCATTGCACTTCCCCCCCTTCAGAGCCAGCACTGCCATTGCACTTCCCCCCCACACAGCCAGCACTGTCAGTGCTCCCACCACACAGTCAGCACTGTCAGTGCTCCCACCACACAGCCAGCAATGTCTGTGCTCCCGCCACAGCCAGCACTTACAGTGCTCCCCCACACTGCCACACTGCCAGTGCTCCCACCACACAGCCAGCACTGCCAGTGCTCCCACCACACAGCCAGAACTGCCAGTGCACCACCCACACAGCCAGCACTGTCAGTGCTCCCCCACACAGGCAGCACCTTCAGTGCCCCCCCCCCACAGCCAGCACAGTCAGTGCTCCCACCACACAGCCAGAACTGCCAGTGCACCCCCCCCACAGAGCCAGCACTGCCATTGCACTCCCCCCCCCCCCACAGCCAGCACTGTCAGTGCTCCCCACACAGGCAGCACTGTCAGTGCTCCCCCCCACAGCCAGCACTGGTAGTGCACTTCCCCCCACAGAGCCAGCACTGCCAGTGCACTTACCCCACCCACAGAGCCAGCACTGCCAGTGCACTCCCCCCACAGAGCCAGCACTGCCATTGCACTTCCCGCCCACACAGCCAGCACTGTCAGTGCTCCCACCACACAGCCAGCACTGTCAGTGCTCCCACCACACAGCCAGAACTGCCAGTGCTCCCACCACACAGCCAGCACTGTCAGTGCTCCCACCACACAGCCAGCACTGTCAGTGCTCCCACCACACAGCCAGCAGTGTCAGTGCTCCCCACACAGCCAGCACTGTCAGTGCTCCCACCACACAGCCAGAACTGCCAGTGCTCCCACCACACAGCCAGCACTGTCAGTGCTCCCCACACAGCCAGCACTGTCAGTGCACCCCCAACACAGCCAGCACTGTCAGTGCTCCCCACACAGCCAGCACTGTCAGTGCTCCCACCACACAGCCAGAACTGCCAGTGCATCCCCCCCCCACAGCCAGCACTGTCAGTGCTCCTACCACACAGCCAGCACTGTCAGTGCTCCCCCACACAGCCTGCACTGTCAGTGCTCCCCACACAGGCATCACTGTCAGTGTCCCCCCACACAGCCAGCACTGCCAGTGCACTTCCCCCCTCCCCCACAGCCAGCACTGTTAGTGCTCCCCCCACACAGGCAGCACTGTCAGTGCTCCCCACACAGGCAGCACTGTCAGTGCTCCCCCCACACAGCCAGCACTCTCAGTGCTCCACTACACAGCCAGCACTCTCAGTGCTCCCCCCACACAGCCAGCACTGCCAGTGCACTTCCCCCCCTTCACAGCCAGCACTGTCAGTGCTTCCCCACACAGCCAGCACTGTCAGTGCTCCCCCACACAGCCAGAACTGCCAGTACTCCCACCACATAGCCAGCACTGTCAGCGCTCCCACCACACAGCCAGCACTGTCAGTGCTCCCCCCACACAGCCAGCACTGTCAGTGCTTCCCCCACACAGCCAGCACTGTCAGTGCTCCCCCACACAGCCAGAACTGCCAGTGCTCCCACCACATAGCCAGCACTGTCAGTGCTCCCCCCACACAGCCAGCACTGTCAGTGCTCCCCCCACACAGCCAGCACTGTCAGTGCTCCCCCACACAGCCAGAACTGCCAGTGCTCCCACCACATAGCCAGCACTGTCAGTGCTCCCCCCACACAGCCAGCACTGTCAGTGCTCCCACACACAGCCAGCACTGTCTGTGCTCCCCCCACACAGCCAGCACTGTCAGTGCTTCCCCCACACAGCCAGCACTGTCAGTGCTCCCCCACACAGCCAGAACTGCCAGTGCTCCCACCACATAGCCAGCACTGTCAGTGCTCCCCCCACACAGCCAGCACTGTCAGTGCTCCCCCACACAGCCAGCACTGTCAGTGCTCCCATCACACAGCCAGCACTGTCAGTGCTCTCACCACACAGCCAGCACTGTCAGTGCTCCCACCAGAGAGCCAGCACTGTCAGTGCACTTC
Organism: Scyliorhinus torazame; assembly: GCF_047496885.1. Classification (NCBI taxonomy): domain Eukaryota; kingdom Metazoa; phylum Chordata; class Chondrichthyes; order Carcharhiniformes; family Scyliorhinidae; genus Scyliorhinus; species Scyliorhinus torazame. The sequence goes on from NW_027307774.1 coordinate 1,388,367, forward strand.
CCCCCCACAGAGCCAGCACTGCCAGTGCACTTCCCCCCCCCGCCACAGAGCCAGCACTGCCATTGCACTTCCCCCCCCCCACAAAGGCAGCACTGTCAGTGCTCCCCCACAGCCAGCACTTCCAGTGCCCCCCTTCAGAGCCAGCACTGCCAGTGCACTTCCCCCCACAGAGCCAGCACTGCCAGTGCAGGTACCCCACCCACAGAGCAAGCATTGCCAGTGCACTCCCCCCCACAGAGCCAGCACTGCCAGCACTGCCATTGCACTTCCCCCCCACACAGCCAGCACTGTCAGTGCTCCCACCACACAGCCAGCAATGTCAGTCCTCCCCCCACACTGCCAGCACTGCCAGTCCTCCCACCACACAGCCAGCACTGTCAGTGCTACCCCTCACACAGCCTGCACTGTCAGTGCTCCCCACACACAGCCAGCACTGTCAGTGCTCCCCCACACAGCCAGCCCTGTCAGTGCTCCCACCACACAGCCAGAACTGCCGGTGCACCCCACACACAGCCAGCACTGTCAGTGCTCCCCCCACACAGGCAGCACTGTCAGTGCCCCCCCCCCACAGACAGCATTGTCAGTGCTCCCACCACACAGCCAGAACTGCCAGTGCACCCCCCCACAGAGCCAGCACTGCCATTGCACTTCCCTCCCCCCACAGCCAGCACTGCCAGTGCACTTACCCCACCCACAGAGCCAGCACTGCCAGTGCACTCCCGCCCACAGAGCCAGCACTGCCAGCACTGCCATTGCACTTACGCCACCCACGGAGCCAGCACTGTCAGTGCTCCCCCCCACACAGCCAGCACTGTCAGTGCTCCCACCACACAGCCAGCACTGTCAGTGCTCCCACCACACAGCCAGCACTGTCAGTGCTCCCCCACACAGCCAGCACTGTCAGTGCTCCCACCCCACACTGCCAGCACTGCCAGTGCTCCCACCACACAGGCAGCACTGTCAGTGCTCCCCACACAACCAGCACTGTCAGTGCTCCCACCACACAGCCAGCACTGTCAGTGCTACCACCACACAGCCAGCACTGTCAGTGCTCCCACCACACAGCCAGAACTGCCAGTGCACCCCCCCCCCCACAGCCAGCACTGTCAGTGCTCACACCACACAGCCAGCACTGTCAGTGCTCCCCCACACAGCCAGCACTATCAGTGCTCCCCCCACACAGCCAGCACTGTCAGTGCTCCCACCATACGGCCAGCACTGTCAGTGCTCCCCACACAGCCAGCACTGTCAGTGCTCCCACCACACAGCCAGCACTGTCAGTGCTCCCACCACACAGCCAGCACTGTCAGTGCTCCCCCCACACAGCCAGCACTGTCAGTGCTCCCACCACACAGCCAGCACTGTCAGTGCTCCCCGCACACAGCCAGCACTGTCAGTGCTCCCACCACACAGCGAGCACTATCAGTGCTCCCCCCACACAGACTGCACTGGCAGTGCTCCCCCACACAGCCAGCACTGGCAGTGCTCCCCCACTCAGCCAGCACTGTCAGTGCTCCCCCACACAGCCAGCACTTCCAGTGCACTTCCCCCCCCCCCCCACAGCCAGCACTGCCAGTGCTCTCCCACAGAGCTAGCACTGTCAGTGCTCCCACCACAGAGCCAGCACTGTCAATGCTGCCACCACACAGCCAGCACTGTCAGTGCTCCCCCCACACAGCCAGCACTGTCAGTGCTCCCCCGACACAGCCAGCACTGTCAGTGCTCCCACCACAGAGCCAGAACTGTCAGTGCACTTCCCCCCCACAGAGCCAGCACTGCCAGTGCACTCCCCCCCCACAGAGCCAGCACTGCAAGTGCACTCCCCCCCCCACAGAGCCAGAACTGCCAGTGCACTTCCCCCCCCCCCCACAGAGCCAGCGCTCAGTGCTCCCACCACACAGCCAGCACTGTCGGTGCTCCCCCCACACAGGCAGCACTGTCAGTGCTCCCACCGCACAGCCAGCACTGTAAGTGCTCCCCCACACAGCCAGCACTGTCAGTGCTCCCCCACACAGCCAGCACTGTCAGTGCTCCCACCACACAGCCAGCACTGTCAGTGCTCCCCCACACAGCCAGCACTCTCAGTGCTCCCCCACACAGCCAGCACTGTCAGTGCTCCCCCCACACAGCCAGCACTGTCAGTGCTCCCCCACACAGCCAGCACTGTCAGTGCTCCCCCACACAGCCAGCACTGTCAGTGATCCCCCCACACAGCCTGCACTGTCAGTTCTCCCACCACACAGCCAGCACTGTCAGTGCTCCCCCCACACAGCCAGCACTGTCAGTGCTCCCACCACACAGCCAGCACTGTCAGTGCTCCCCCACACAGCCAGCACTATCAGTGCTCCCCCCACACAGCCAGCACTGTCAGTGCTCCCCCCACACAGCCAGCACTGTCAGTGCTCCCACCACACAGCCAGCACTGTGAGTGCTCCCCACACAGCCAGCACTGCCAGTGCTCCCACCACACAGCCAGCACTGTCATTGCTCCCACCACACAGCCAGCACTGTCAGAGCTCCCCCACACAGCCAGCACTGTCAGTGCTCCCACCACACAGCCAGCACTGTCAGAGCTCCCCCCACACAGCCAGCACTGTCAGTGCTCCCACCACACAGCCAGCACTGTCAGTGCTCCCCGCACACAGCCAGCACTGTCAGTGCTCCCACCACACAGCCAGCACTGTCAGTGCTCCCCGCACACAGCCAGCACTGTCAGTGCTCCCACCACACAGCCAGCACTATCAGTGCTCCCCCCACACAGCCAGCACTGGCAGTGCTCCCCCAAACAGCCAGCACTGGCAGTGCTCCCCCACACTCGGTCTGTGTCTCTGTCTGTGTCTCTGTCCCTGTCTCTGTCCCTGTCTCTGTCTCTGTCTCTGTCTCTGTCTCTGTCCCTGTCTCTGTCCCTGTCCCTGTCCCTGTCCCTGTCTCTGTCTGTGTCCCTGTCTCTGTCTGTGTCCCTGTCTCTGTCTGTGTCTGTGTCTCTGTCCCTGTCTCTCTCTCTGTCCCTGTCTCTGTCTGTGTCCCTGTCTCTGTCTGTCTCTGTCTGCGTCTCTGTGTCTGTCTCTGTCTGTGTCTCTGTCTGTGTCTCTGTCTGTCTGTGTGTCTCGCTGTGTCTCTGTGTCTGTCTGTGTCTCAGTCTCTGCCTCTGTCTGTGTCTCTCTGTCTGTCGGTGTCTGTGTCTCACTCTCTGTCTCTGTCTGTATCTCCGTGTCTGTCTGTGTCTCAGTCTCTGTCTCTGTCTGTGTCCCTGTCTCTGTCTGTGTCTCTGTCTCTATCTGTGTCTCTGTTTGTGTCTCTGTCTGTTTCTGTGTCTCTGTCTGTGTCTGTTTCTGTGTCTCTGTCTGGGGCACATTCTGCTGCACAGACTGTGTTTAAGTGTGAGGCACACATCCAGCTGATCGGCAATGGGGGAGTCACACAAACCCAGCTGATCGGCAATGCGGGGAGTCACACACACCCAGCTGATCGGCAATGCGGGGAGTCACACACACCCAGCTGATCGGCATTGGGGGGTAGCACACACCCAGCTGATCGGCAATGCGGGGAAGCACACACCCAGCTGATCGGCAATGCGGGGAGTCACACACACCCAGCTGATCGGCAATGGGGGTAGCACACACCCAGCTGATCGGCCATGGTGGGAGCACATACCCAGCTGATCGGCAATGGGGGGAAGCACACACCCAGCTGATCGGCCATGGGGGGAAGCACACACCCAGCTGATCGGCAATGGGGGGAAGCACACTCCCAGCTGATCGGCAATGGGGGGAAGCACACACCCAGCTGATCGGCAATGGGGGGAAGCACACACCCAGCTGATCGGCAATGGGGGGAAGCACACTCCCAGCTGATCGGCAATGGGGGGAAGCACACACCCAGCTGATCGGCAATGGGGGGAAGCACACACCCAGCTGATCGGCAATGGGGGGAAGCACATCCCAGCTGATCGGCAATGGGGGGAAGCACACACACAGCTGATGGGCCATGGGGGAGTCACACTGACCCAGCTGATCGGCCATGGGGGAGTCACACTGACCCAGCTGATCGGCCATGGGGGAGTCACACTGACCCAGCTGATCGGCCATGGGGGAGTCACACTGACCCAGCTGATCGGCCATGGGGGAGTCACACTGACCCAGCTGATCGGCCATGGGGGAGTCACACTGACCCAGCTGATCGGCCATGGGGGAGTCACACCCACCCACCGACAGTCTCTCCTGGTAATGTAGAATGGTAAATCTCTGCCTGTGTCTCTGCCTGTACCTGTCCAATTCTCTCTCTGTCTGTGTTTCTGTCTGTTTCTCTGTCTGTGTCTGTGTCCCTGTCTGTGTCTCTGTCTGTGTCTGTGTCTCTGTCTGTGTCTGTGTCCCTGTCCCTGTCTCTGTCTGTGTCCCTGTCTCTGTCTGTGTCCCTGTCTGTGTCCCTGTCTCTGTCTGTGTCTCTGTCTGTGTCTCTGTCTGTGTCTGTGTCCCTGTCTGTGTCTGTGTCTCTTTCTGTGTCCCTGTCTCTGTCTGTGTCCCTGTCTCTGTCTGTGTCTCTGTCTGTGTCTGTGTCCCTGTCTCTGTCTGTGTCTCTGTCTGTGTCTCCGTCTGTGTCGCTGACTCTGTCTCTGCCTGTGTCTCTGCCTGTGTCTCTGCCTGTGTCTCTGTCTGTGTCTCTGTCTGTGTCTGTGCCCCTGTCTGTGTCTGGGTCTCTTTCTGTGTCCCTGTCTCTGTCTGTGTCCCTGTCTCTGTCTGTGTCTCTGTCTGTGTCTGTGTCCCTGGCTCTGTCTGTGTCTCTGTCTGTGTCTCCGTCTGTGTCGCTGACTCTGTCTCTGCCTGTGTCTCTGCCTGTGTCTCTGCCTGTGTCTGTGTCTGTGTCTCTGTCTCTGTCTGTGTCGCTGACTCTGTCTCTGCCTGTGTCTCTGCCTGTGTCTCTGTCTGTGTCTCTGTCTCGGTGTCTGTGTCTGTGTCGGTGTCGGTGTCTCTGTCTCTGTCTCGGTGTCTGTGTCGGTCTCGGTGTCTCTGTGTCTGCCTGTGTCCCTGAATCTGACTGCGTTTCTGTCTGTGTCTCTGCCTGTGTCTTTTTCTCTCTCTCGGTCTGTGTCTGTCTGTGTTTCTGTCTGTGTCTCTGTCTGTATATCTGTCTGTGTCCCTGTCTCTGTCTTTGTTGGTGTCTGTGTTTCTGTGTCTGCCTGTGTCCCTGTCTGTGTCTCAGCCCGGGTCTCTGTCTGTGTCTCTGAATATGACTGCGTTTCTGTCTGTGTCTCTGCCTGTGTCTTTTTCTCTCTCTCGGTCTGTGTCTGTCTGTGTTCCTGTCTGTGTCTCTTTCACTGTCTGTGTCTGTGACTCTGTCTGTGTCTCTGTCTGTGTCTCTGTCTGTGTCTGTGTCTATGCCTGTGTCTGTGTCTCTGCCTGTGTCTGTGTCTCTGTCTCTGTCGCTGTTTCTGTCTGTTTCTCTGTCTATGTCTGTGTCTGTGTCTCTGTCTATATCTGTGCCTGTGTCTCTGTCTGTGCCTGTGTCCCTGTCTCTGTCTGTGTCTCTGTCTGTGTCTATGCCTCTGTCTGTGTCTGTCTCTGTCGCAGTCTCTGCCGCTGTCTGTGTCTCTGTCTGTGCCTCTGTCTGTGCCTGTGTCGGGGCCTGTGTCGGTGTCTGTGTCTCTGTGTCTGCCTGTGTCCCTGTATATGTCTGTGTCTCTGAATCTGACTGCGTTTATGTCTGTGGCTCTGCCTGTGTCTTTTTCTCTCTCTCGGTCTGTGTCTGTCTGTGTTTCTGTCTGTGTCTCTTTCTCTGTCTGTGCCTGTTTCTCTGTCTTTATCTCTGTCTGTGTCGCTGTCTTTGTGTGCGTCGCTGTGTCTGCCTGTGTCTCTGTCTCTGTCTGTATATCTGTCTGTGTCCCTGTCTCTGTTTGTGTTGGTGTCTGTGTCTCTGTGTCTGCCTGTGTCCCTGTAACTGTCTGTGTCTCAGCCCGGGTCTCTGTCTGTGTCTCTGAACCTGACTGCGTTTCTGTCTGTGTCTCTGACTGTGTCTTTTTCTCTCTCTCGGTCTGTGTCTGTCTGTGTTTCTGAGTCTGTGTCTGTGACTGTACCTGTGCCTGTGTCTGTGTCTCTGTCTGTGTCTCTGTGTCTCTGTATCTGTGTCTCTGTGTCTCTCTGTATCTGTGTCTCTGCCTGTGTCTCTGTGTCTCTGTGTCTCTGTGTCTGTGTCTGTGTCTCTGTGTCTGTCTCTGTGTCTGTGTCTGTGTCTCTGTCTCTGTCTCTGTGTCTCTGTGTCAGAGTCTCTGTCTGTGTCTCTGTCTGTGTGTCTGTGTCTGTGTCTCTGTGTCTGTGTCTCTGTGTCTCTGTCTGAGTCTCTGTCTGTGTCTGTGTCTGTGTTTCTGTTTGTGTCTGTGTCTGTGTCTGTGTCTGTGTCTCTGTGTCTCTGTGTCTGTGTCTCTGTCTGTGTCTCTGTCTGTGTCTCTGTCTCTGTCTGTGTCACATTCTGCTGCACAGACTGTGTTTAGGTGTGAGGCACACACCCAGCTGATCGGCAATGCGGGGAAGCACACACCCAGCTGATCGGCAATGGTGGGGGCACACATCCAGCTGATCGGCAATGGTGGGGGCACACATCCAGCTGATCGGCAATGCGGGGAAGCACACCACCCAGCTGATCGGCCATGGTGGGGGCACACATCCAGCTGATCGGCAATGGGGGGAAGCACACACCCAGCTGATCGGCAATGGGGGGAAACACACACCCAGCTGATCGGCCATGGTGGGGGCACACATCCAGCTGATCGGCAATGGGGGGAAGCACACACCCAGCTAATCGGCAATGGGGGGAAGCACACACCCAGCTGATCGGCCATGGTGGGGGCACACATCCAGCTGATCGGCAATGGGGGGAAGCACACACCCAGCTGATCGGCAATGGGGGGAAGAACAGACACAGCTGATCGGCAATTGGGGGAAGCACACAACCAGCTGATCGGCAATGGGGGGAAGCACAAAACCAGCTGATCGGCAATGCAGGGAAGGACAGACCCAGCTGATCGGCAATGCGGGGAAGCACACACCCAGCTGATCGGCAAAGTGGGGAAGCACACACCCAGCTGATCGGCAATGGGGGGAAGCACACACCCAGCTGATCGGCAATGCGGGGAAGGACACTCCCAGCTGATCGGCAATGGGGGGAAGCACATACCCAGCTGATCGGCAATGGGGGGAAACACACACCCAGCTGATCGGCAATGCGGGGAAGGACAGACCCAGCTGATCGGCAATGCGGGGAAGCACACACCCAGCTGATCGGCAATGGGGGGAAGCACATACCCAGCTGATCGGCAATGGGGGGAAGCACACACCCAGCTGATCAGCAATGCGGGGAAGGACAGACCCAGCTGATCGGCAATGGGGGAAAGCACACACCCAGCTGATCGGCAATGGGGGGAAGCACACACGCAGCTGATCGGCAATGCGGGGAAGCACACACCCAGCTGATCGGCAATGGGGGAAAGCACACACCCAGCTGATCGGCAATGGGGGGAAGCACACACGCAGCTGATCGGCAATGCGGGGAAGGACACACCCAGCTGATCGGCAATGGGGGGAAGCACACACACAGCTGATCGGCAATGGGGGAAAGCACACACCCAGCTGATCGGCAATGGGGGGAAGCACACACCCAGCTGATCGGCAATGGGGGGAAGCACACACCCAGCTGATCGGCAATGGGGGGAAGGACAGACCCAACTGATCGGCAATGGGGGGAAGCACACACCCAGCTGATCGGCAATGGGGGGAAGGACACACCCAGCTGATCGGCAATGCGGGGAAGGACACACCCAGCTGATCGGCAAAGGGGGGAAGCACACACCCAGCTGATCGACAATGCGGGGAAGCACACACCCAGCTGATCGGCAATGCGGGGAAGGACACACCCAGCTGATCGGCAATGGCGGGAAGCACACACCCAGCTGATCGGCAATGCGGGGAAGCACACACCCAGCTGATCGGCAATGCGGGGAAGCACACACCCAGCTGATCGGCAATGGGGGGAAGGACAGGCCCAGCTGATCGGCAATGCGGGGAAGCACACACCCAGCTGATCGGCAATGCGGGGCAGGACACTACCAGCTGATCGGCAATGGGGGGAAGCACACACCCAGCTGATCGGCAATGGGGGGAAGCACACACCCAGCTGATCGGCATGGGGGGGAAGCACACACCCAGCTGATCGGCAATGCGGGGAGGCACACACCCAGCTGATCGGCAATGGGGGGAAGCACACTCCCAGCTGATCGGCAATGCGGGGAAGCACACACCCAGCTGATCGGCAATGGGGGGAATCACACACCAAGCTGATCGGCAATGGGGGGAAGCACAAAACCAGCTGATCGGCAATGGGGGGAAGCACACTCCCAGCTGATCGGCAATGCGGGGAAGCACACACCCAGCTGATCGGCAATTGGGGGAAGCACACAACCAGCTGATCGGCAATGGGGGGAAGCACAAAACCAGCTGATCGGCAATGCAGGGAAGGACAGACCCAGCTGATCGGCAATGCGGGGAAGCACACACCCAGCTGATCGGCAAAGTGGGGAAGCACACACCCAGCTGATCGGCAATGGGGGGAAGCACACACCCAGCTGATCGGCAATGGGGGGAAGCACACACCCAGCTGATCGGCAATGCGGGGAAGCACACTCCCAGCTGATCGGCAATGGGGGGAAGGACAGACCCAGCTGATCGGCAATGGGGGGAAGCACACACCCAGCTGATCGGCAATGCGGGGAAGCACACACCCAGCTGATCGGCAATGCGGGGAAGCACACACCCAGCTGATCGGCAATGCGGGGAAGCACACACCCAGCTGATCGGCAATGGGGGGAAGCACACATCCAGCTGATCGGCAATGGGGGGAAGCACACACCCAGCTGATCGGCAATGGGGAGAGGCACACAACCAGCTGATCGGCAATGGGGGGAAGCACACACCCAGCTGATCGGCAATGGGGGGAAACACACACCCAGCTGATCGGCCATGGTGGGGGCACAGATCCAGCTGATCGGCAATGGGGGGAAGCACACACCCAGCTAATCGGCAATGGGGGGAAGCACACACCCAGCTGATCGGCCATGGTGGGGGCACACATCCAGCTGATCGGCAATGGGGGGAAGCACACACCCAGCTGATCGGCAATGGGGGGAAGAACAGACACAGCTGATCGGCAATGGGGGGAAGGACACACCCAGCTGATCGGCAATGGGGGGAAGCACAAACCCAGCTGATCGGCAATGCAGGGAAGGACAGACCCAGCTGATCGGCAATGGGGGGAAGCACACACCGAGCTGATCGGCAATGGGGGGACGCACACACCCAGCTGATCGGCAATGCGGGGAAGGACAGACCCAGCTGATCGGCAATGCGGGGAAGCACACACCCAGCTGATCGGCAATGGGGGGAAGCACACACCCAGCTGATCGGCAATGGGGGGAAGGACAGATCCAGCTGATCGGCAATGGGGGGAAGGACAGACCCAGCTGATCGGCAATGGGGGGAAAGCACACACCCAGCTGATCGGCAATGGGGGGAAGCACACACCCAGCTGATCGGCAATGGGGGGAAGCACACACGCAGCTGATCGGCAATGCGGGGAAGCACACACCCAGCTGATCGGCAATGGGGGAAAGCACACACCCAGCTGATCGGCAATTGGGGGAAGCACACACGCAGCTGATCGGCAATGCGGGGAAGGACACACCCAGCTGATCGGCAATGGGGGGAAGCACACACACAGCTGATCGGCAATGGGGGAAAGCACACACCCAGCTGATCGGCAATGGGGGGAAGCACACACCGAGCTGATCGGCAATGGGGGGAAGGACAGACCCAACTGATCGGCAATGGGGGGAAGCACACTCACAGCTGATCGGCAATGCGGGGAAGGACACACTCAGCTGATCGGCAATGGGGGGTAGCACACACCCAGCTGATCGGCAATGCGGGGAAGCACACACCCAGCTGATCGGCAATGGGGGGAAGCACACTCCCAGCTGATCGGCAATGCGGGGAAGCACACACCCAGCTGATCGGCAATGGGGGGAAGCACACACCCAGCTGATCGGCAATGCGGGGAAGCACACACCCAGCTGATCGGCAATGGGTCAAAGCACACACCCAGCTGATCGGCAATGGGGGGAAGCACACACCCAGCTGATCGGCAATGGGTGGAAGGACAAACCCAGCTGATCGGCAATGGGGGGAAGCACACACCCAGCTGATCGGCAATGGGGGGAAACACACACCCAGCTGATCGGCAATGGGGGGAAGCACACTCCCAGCTGATCGGCAATGGGGGGAAGGACACACCCAGCTGATCGGCAATGGGGGGAAGCACACACCCAGCTGATCGGCAATGGGGGGAAGGACACACCCAGCTGATCGGCAATGGGGGGAAGCACACATCCAAGCTGATCGGCAATGGGGGGAAGGACACACCCAGCTGATCGGCAATGCGGGGAAGGACAGACCCAGCTGATCGGCAATGGGGGAAGCACACACCCAGCTGATCGGCAATGGGGGGAAGGACACACCCAGCTGATCGGCAATGGGGGGAAGGACAGACCCAGCTGATCGGCAATGGGGGAAGCACACACCCAGCTGATCGGCAATGGGGGGAAGGACAGACCCAGCTGATCGGCAATGGGGGGAAGGACAGACCCAGCTGATCGGCAATGGGGGAAGCACACACCCAGCTGATCGGCAATGCGGGGAAGGACAGACCCAGCTGATCGGCAATGCGGGGAAGCACACACCCAGCTGATCGGCAATGGGGGGAAGGACAGACCCAGCTGATCGGCAATGGGGGAAGCATACACCCAGTTGATCGGCAATGGGGGGAAGCACACACCCAGCTGATCGGCAATGCGGGGAAGCACACTCCCAGCTGATCGGCAATGGGGGGAAGGACAGACCCAGCTGATCGGCAATGGGGGGAAGCACACACCCAGCTGATCGGCAATGGGGGGAAGCACACAACCAGCTGATCGGCAATGCGGGGAAGCACACTCCCAGCTGATCCGCAATGGGGGGAAGGACAGACCCAGCTGATCGGCAATGGGGGGAAGCACACACCCAGCTGATCGGCAATGGGGGGAAGCACACACCCAGCTGATCGGCAATGGGGGGAAGCACACACGCAGCTGATCGGCAATGGGGGGAAGCACACACACAGCTGATCGGCAATGGGGGAAAGCACACACCCAGCTGATCGGCAATGGGGGGAAGCACACACCGAGCTGATCGGCAATGGGGGGAAGGACAGACCCAACTGATCGGCAATGGGGGGAAGCACACACTCACAGCTGATCGGCAATGCGGGGAAGGACAGACCCAGCTGATCGGCAATGGGGGGTAGCACACACCCAGCTGATCGGCAATGCGGGGAAGCACACACCCAGCTGATCGGCAATGGGGGGAAGCACACTCCCAGCTGATCGGCAATGCGGGGAAGCACACACCCAGCTGATCGGCAATGGGGGGAAGCACACACCCAGCTGATCGGCAATGCGGGGAAGCACACACCCAGCTGATCGGCAATGGGTCAAAGCACACACCCAGCTGATCGGCAATGGGGGGAAGCACACACCCAGCTGATCGGCAATGGGGGGGAAGGACAGACCCAGCTGATCGGCAATGGGGGGAAGCACACACCCAGCTGATCGGCAATGGGGGGAAGGACACACCCAGCTGATCGGCAATGGGGGGAAGCACACACCCAGCTGATCGGCAATGGGGGGAAGGACACACCCAGCTGATCGGCAATGGGGGGAAGCACACATCCAAGCTGATCGGCAATGGGGGGAAGGACACACCCAGCTGATCGGCAATGCGGGGAAGGACAGACCCAGCTGATCGGCAATGGGGGAAGCACACACCCAGCTGATCGTCAATGGGGGGAAGGACACACCCAGCTGATCGGCAATGCGGGGAAGGACACACCCAGCTGATCGGCAATGGGGGGAAGGACAGACCCAGCTGATCGGCAATGGGGGAAGCACACACCCAGCTGATCGGCAATGGGGGGAAGGACAGACCCAGCTGATCGGCAATGGGGGAAGCATACACCCAGTTGATCGGCAATGGGGGGAAGCACACACCCAGCTGATCGGCAATGCGGGGAAGCGCACACCCAGCTGATCGGCAATGGGGGGAAGCACACTCCCAGCTGATCGGCAATGGGGGGAAGGACAGACCCAGCTGATCGGCAATGGGGGGAAGCACACACCCAGCTGATCGGCAATGGGGGGAAGCACACACCCAGCTGATCGGCAATGGGGGGAAGGACACACCCAGCTGATCGACAATGGGGGGAAGGACACACCCAGCTGATCCGCAATGGGGGGAAGGACAGACCCAGCTGATCGGCAATGGGGGGAAGCACACACCCAGCTGATCGGCAATGGGGGGAAGCACACATCCAGCTGATCGGCAATGGGGGGAAGCACACATCCAGCTGATCGGCAATGGGGGGAAGCACACACCCAGCTGATCGGCAATGGGGAGAGGCACACAACCAGCTGATCGGCAATGGGGGGAAGCACACACCCAGCTGATCGGCAATGGGGGGAAACACACACCCAGCTGATCGGCCATGGTGGGGGCACACATCCAGCTGATCGGCAATGGGGGGAAGCACACACCCAGCTAATCGGCAATGGGGGGAAGCACACACCCAGCTGATCGGCCATGGTGGGGGCACACATCCAGCTGATCGGCAATGGGGGGAAGCACACACCCAGCTGATCGGCAATGCGGGGAAGAACAGACACAGCTGATCGGCAATGGGGGGAAGGACACACCCAGCTGATCGGCAATGCGGGGAAGGACAGACCCAGCTGATCGGCAATGGGGGGAAGCACAAACCCAGCTGATCGGCAATGCAGGGAAGGACAGACCCAGCTGATCGGCAATGCGGGGAGGCACACACCCAGCTGATCGGCAAAGTGGGGAAGCACACACCCAGCTGATCGGCAATGGGGGGAAGCACACACCCAGCTGATCGGCAATGGGGGGAAACACACACCCAGCTGATCGGCAATGGGGGGAAGCACATACCCAGCTGATCGGCAATGGGGGGAAACACACACCCAGCTGATCGGCAATGGGGGGAAGCACACACCCAGCTGATCGGCAATGGGGGGACGCACACACCCAGCTGATCGGCAATGCGGGGAAGGACAGACCCAGCTGATCGGCAATGCGGGGAAGCACACACCCAGCTGATCGGCAATGGGGGGAAGCACATACCCAGCTGATCGGCAATGCGGGGAAGGACAGACCCAGCTGATCGGCAATGCGGGGAAGGACACAAGCAGCTGATCGGCAATGCGGGGAAGGACAGACCCAGCTGATCGGCAATGGGGGGAAGGACAGACCCAGCTGATCGGCAATGGGGGGAAAGCACACGCCCAGCTGATCGGCAATGGGGGGAAGCACACACCCAGCTGATCGGCAATGGGGGGAAGGACAGACCCAGCTGATCGGCAATGGGGGGAAGGACAGACCCAGCTGATCGGCAATGGGGGGAAGCACACACCCAGCTGATCGGCAATGGGGGGAAGCACACACGCAGCTGATCGGCAATGCGGGGAAGCACACACCCAGCTGATCGGCAATGGGGGGAAGCACACACCCAGCTGATCGGCAATGGGGGGAAGCACACACGCAGCTGATCGGCAATGCGGGGAAGCACACACCCAGCTGATCGGCAATGGGGGAAAGCACACACCCAGCTGATCGGCAATGCGGGGAAGCACACACCCAGCTGATCGGCAATGGGGGAAAGCACACACCCAGCTGATCGGCAATGCGGGGAAGCACACTCCCAGCTGATCGGCAATGCGGGGAAGGACACACCCAGCTGATCGGCAATGGGGGGAAGGGCAGACCCAGCTGATCGGCAATGGGGGGAAGCACACACCCAGCTGATCGGCAATGGGGGGAAGCACACACCCAGCTGATCGGCAATGCGGGGAAGGACAGACCCAGCTGATCGGCAATGGGGGGTAGCACACTCCCAGCTGATCGGCAATGGGGGGAAGGACAGACCCAGCTGATCGGCAATGGGGGGTAGCACACACCCAGCTGATCGGCAATGGGGGAAAACACACACCCAGCTGATCGGCAATGGGGGGAAGCACACACCGAGCTGATCGGCAATGGGGGGAAGGACAGACCCAACTGATCGGCAATGGGGGGAAGCACACTCACAGCTGATCGGCAATGCGGGGAAGGACAGACCCAGCTGATCGGCAATGGGGGGTAGCACACACCCAGCTGATCGGCAATGGGGGGAAGGACAGACCCAGCTGATCGGTAATGGGGGGTAGCACACACCCAGCTGATCGGCAATGGGGGGAAGCACACACCCAGCTGATCGGCAATGGGGGGAAGCACACACCCAGCTGATCGGCAATGGGGGGAAGCACACACCCAGCTGATCGGCAATGGGGGGAAGCACACACCCAGCTGATCGGCAATGGGGGGAGGCACACTCCCAGCTGATCGGCAATGGGGGGAAGCACACACCCAGCTGATCGGCAATGGGGGGAAGGACAGACCCAGCTGATCGGCAATGCGGGGAAGCACACTCCCAGCTGATCGGCAATGGGGGGAAGGACACTCCCAGCTGATCGGCAATGGGGGGAAGCACACACCCAGCTGATCGGCAATGCGGGGAAGCACACACACAGCTGATCGGCAATGGGGGGAAGCACACACCCAGCTGATCGGCAATGGGGGGAAGCACACACCCAGCTGATCGGCAATGGGGGGAAGCACACACCCAGCTGATCGGCAATGGGGGGAAGGACACTCCCAGCTGATCGGCAATGGGGGGAAGGACAGACCCAACTGATCGGCAATGCGGGGAAGCACAAACCCAGCTGATCGGCAATGGGGGGAAGCACACACCCAGCTGATCGGCAATGGGGGGAAGCACACACCCAGCTGATCGGCAATGCGGGGAAGCACACACCCAGCTGATCGGCAATGGGGGGAAGCACACACACAGCTGATCGGCAATGCGGGGAAGCACACACCCAGCTGATCGGCAATGCGGGGAAGCACACACCCAGCTGATCGGCAATGGGGGGAAGGACACACCCAGCTGATCGGCAATGGGGGGAAGGACACTCCCAGCTGATCGGCAATGGGGGGAAGCACACACACAGCTGATCGGCAATGCGGGGAAGCACACTCCCAGCTGATCGGCAAAGGGGGGAAGCACACACCCAGCTGATCGGCAATGCGGGGAAGGACACACCCAGCTGATCGGCAATGGGGGGAAGCACACACCCAGCTGATCGGCAATGCGGGGAAGGACACACCCAGCTGATCGGCAATGCGGGGAAGCACACACCCAGCTGATCGGCAATGCGGGGAAGCACACACCCAGCTGATCGGCAATGGGGGGAAGCACACACCCAGCTGATCGGCAATGCGGGGAAAGCACACACCCAGCTGATCGGAAATGGGGGAAAGCACACACCCAGCTGATCGGCAATGGGGGGAAGCACACACCCAGCTGATTGGCCATGGGGGGAAGCACACACCCAGCTGATCGGCAATGGGGGGAAGCACACACCCAGCTGATTGGCCATGGGGGGAAGCACACACCCAGCTGATCGGCAATGGGGGGAAGGACAGACCCAACTGATCGGCAATGGGGGGAAGCACACACCCAGCTGATTGGCCATGGGGGGAAGCACACACCCAGCTGATCGGCAATGGGGGGAAGGACATACCCAGCTGATCGGCAATGCGGGGAAGCACACACCCAGCTGATCGGCAATGGGGGGTAGCACACACCCAGCTGATCGGCAATGGGGGGAAGCACACACCCAGCTGATCGGCAATGGGGGGAAGCACACACCCAGCTGATCGGCAATGGGGGGAAGGACAGACCCAACTGATCGGCAATGGGGGGAAGCACACACCCAGCTGATCGGCAATGGGGGGAAGGGCAGACCCAGCTGATCGGCAATGGGGGGAAGGACAGACCCAGCTGATCGGCAATGCGCGGACGCACTCACCCAGCTGATCGGCAATGCGGGGAAGGACACACCCAGCTGATCGGCAATGGGGAGAAGGACAGACCCAGCTGATCGGCAATGGGGGGGAAGCACACACCCAGCTGATCGGCAATGGGGGGAAGGACAGACCCAGCTGATCGGCAATGGGGGGAAGGACACACCCAGCTGATCGGCAATGCGGGGAAGGACACACCCAGCTGATCGGCAATGGGGGGAAGGACACACCCAGCTGATCGGCAATGGGGGGAAGCACACACCCAGCTGATCGGCAATGCGGGGAAGCACACTCCCAGCTGATCGGCAATGGGGGGAGCCACACACCCAGCTGATCGGCAATGGGGGGAAGGACACACCCAGCTGATCGGCAATGCGGGGTAGGACAGACCCAGCTGATCGGCAATGGGGGGAAGGACAGACCCAGCTGATCGGCAATGGGGGGAAGCACACACCCAGCTGATCGGCAATGGGGGGAAGAACACACCCAGCTGATCGGCAATGCGGGGAAGCACACACCCAGCTGATCGGCAATGTGGGGAAGCACACACCCAGCTGATCGGCAATGGGGGAAGCACACACCCAGCTGATCGGCAATGGGGGGAAGCACACACCCAGCTGATCGGCAATGCGGGGACGCACACACCCAGCTGATCGGCAATGCGGGGGAAGCACACTCCCAGCTGATCGGCAATGGGGGGAAGCACACTCCCAGCTGATCGGCAAAGGGGGGAAGCACACACCCAGCTGATCGGCAATGCGGGGAAGCACACACCCAGCTGATCGGCAATGGGGGGAAGCACATACCCAGCTGATCGGCAATGGGGGGAAGCACACACCCAGCTGATCGGCAATGGGGGGAAGCACACACCCAGCTGATCGGCAATGCGGGGAAGGACACACCCAGCTGATCGGCAATGGGGGGAAGCACACTCCCAGCTGATCGGCAATGCGGGGAAGCACACACCCAGCTGATCGGCAATGGGGGGAAGCACACACCCAGCTGATCGGCAATGGGGGGAAGCACACGCCCAGCTGATCGGCAATGGGGGGAAGCACACGCCCAGCTGATCGGCAATGGGGGGGAAGCACACACCCAGCTGATCGGCAATGCGGGGAAGCACACACCCAGCTGATCGGCAATGCGGGGAAGCACACACCCAGCTGATCGGCAATGGGGGGAAGCACACACCCAGCTGATCGGCAATGGGGGGAAGGACACACCCAGCTGATCGGCAATGGGGGGAAGCACACACCCAGCTGATCGGCAATGGGGGGAAGCACACACCCAGCTGATCGGCAATGGGGGGGAAGCACACACCCAGCTGATCGGCAATGCGGGGAAGGACAGACCCAGCTGATCGGCAATGGGGGAAGCACACTCCCAGCTGATCGGCAATGGGGGGAAGCACACACCCAGCTGATCGGCAATGGGGGGAAGCACACTCCCAGCTGATCGGCAATGGGGGGAAGCACACACCCAGCTGACCGGCAATGGGGGGAAAGCACACACCCAGCTGATCGGCAATGGGGGGAAGCACACACCCAGCTGATCGGCAATGGGGGGAAGCACACACCCAGCTGATCGGCAATGGGGGGAAGCACACACCCAGCTGATCGGCAATGGGGGGAAGCACACACCCAGCTGATCGGCAATGGGGGGAAGGGCAGACCCAGCTGATCGGCAATGCGGGGAAGCACACACCCAGCTGATCGGCAATGGGGGGAAGGACACACCCAGCTGATCGGCAATGGGGGGAAGCACACACCCAGCTGATCGGCAATGGGGGGAAGGACACACCCAGCTGATCGGCAATGGGGGGAAGGACACAACCAGCTGATCGGCAATGGGGGGAAGCACACACCCAGCTGATCGGCAATGGGGGGAAGGACACAACCAGCTGATCGGCAATGGGGGGAAGCACACACCCAGCTGATCGGCAATGGGGGGAAGGACAGATCCAGCTGATCGGCAATGGGGGGAAGCACACACCCAGCTGATCGGCAATGGGGGGAAGGACAGACCCAGCTGATCGGCAATGGGGGGAAGGACAGACCCAGCTGATCGGCAATGGGGGGAAGCACACACCCAGCTGATCGGCAATGGGGGGAAGCACACTCCCAGCTGATCAGCAATGGGGGGAAGCACACACCCAGCTGATCGGCAATGGGGGGAAGCACACCCACAGCTGATCGGCAATGGGGGGAAGGACAGACCCAGCTGATCGGCAATGGGGGGAAGCACACACCCAGCTGATCGGCAATGCGGGGAAGCACACACCCAGCTGATCGGCAATGGGGGGAAGGGCAGACCCAGCTGATCGGCAATGGGGGGAAGGACAGACCCAGCTGATCGGCAATGGGGGGAAGGGCAGACCCAGCTGATCGGCAATGCGGGGAAGGACAGACCCAGCTGATCGGCAATGCGGGGAAGCACACACCCAGCTGATCGGCAATGGGGGGAAGGACACACCCAGCTGATCGGCAATGGGGGGAAGGACACTCCCAGCTGATCGGCAATGCGGGGAAGGACAGACCCAGCTGATCGGCAATGCGGGGAAGCACACACCCAGCTGATCGGCAATGGGGGGAAGGACACACCCAGCTGATCGGCAATGGGGGGAAGGACACTCCCAGCTGATCGGCAATGGGGGGAAGGACACACCCAGCTGATCGGCAATGGGGGGAAGCACACACCCAGCTGATCGGCAATGCGGGGAAGGACAGACCCAGCTGATCGGCAATGCGGGGAAGCACACACCCAGCTGATCGGCAATGGGGGGAAGCACACACCCAGCTGATCGGCAATGGGGGGAAGCACACACCCAGCTGATCGGCAATGGGGGGAAGCACACGCCCAGCTGATCGGCAATGGGGGGGAAGGACACACCCAGCTGATCGGCAATGCGGGGAAGGACACACCCAGCTGATCGGCAATGGGGGGAAGCACACACCCAGCTGATCGGCAATGGGGGGAAGCACACTCCCAGCTGATCGGCAATGCGGGGAAGCACACTCCCAGCTGATCGGCAATGGGGGGAAGGACAGACCCAGCTGATCGGCAATGGGGGGAAGCACACGCCCAGCTGATCGGCAATGGGGGGAAGCACACACCCAGCTGATCGGCAATGGGGGGAAGGACAGACCCAGCTGATCGGCAATGGGGGGAAGCACACACCCAGCTGATCGGCAATGGGGGGAAGGACAGACCCAGCTGATCGGCAATGGGGGGAAGCACACACCCAGCTGATCGGCAATGCGGGGAAGAACACACCCAGCTGATCGGCAATGCGGGGAAGCACACACCCAGCTGATCGGCAATGCGGGGAAGAACACACCCAGCTGATCGGCAATGCGGGGAAGCACACATCCAGCTGATCGGCAATGCGGGGAAGCACACTCCCAGCTGATCGGCAATGGGGGGAAGCACACACCCAGCTGATCGGCAACGGGGGGGAAGAACACACCCAGCTGATCGGCAATGGGGGGAAGCACACACCCAGCTGATCGGCAATGCGGGGAAGCACACACCCAGCTGATCGGCAACGGGGGGGAAGAACACACCCAGCTGATCGGCAATGGGGGGAAGCACACACCCAGCTGATCGGCAATGGGGGGGAAGAACACACCCAGCTGATCGGCAATGGGGGGAAGCACACTCCCAGCTGATCGGCAATGCGGGGAAGCACACATCCAGCTGATCGGCAATGGGGGGAAGCACACTCCCAGCTGATCGGCAATGCGGGCAAGCACACACCCAGCTGATCGGCAATGGGGGGAAGGACACACCCAGCTGTTCGGCAATGCGGGGAAGGACAGACCCAGCTGATCGGCAATGGGGGGAAGCACACACACAGCTGATCGGCAATGGGGGGAAGCACACACCCAGCTGATCGGCAATGGGGGGAAGCACACACACAGCTGATCGGCAATGGGGGGAAGCACACACACAGCTGATCGGCAATGCGGGGAAGGAAAGACCCAGCTGATCGGCAATGGGGGGAAGCACACACACAGCTGATCGGCAATGGGGGGAAGCACACACACAGCTGATCGGCAATGCGGGGAAGGACACGCCCAGCTGATCGGCAATGGGGGGAAGGAAACACCCAGCTGATCGGCAATGCGGGGAAGCACACGCCCAGCTGATCGGCAATGGGGGGAAGGAAAGACCCAGCTGATCGGCAATGGGGGGAAGCACACACCCAGCTGATCGGCAATGCGGGGAAGGACACTCCCAGCTGATCGGCAATGCGGGGAAGGACACTCCCAGCTGATCGGCAATGCGGGGAAGCACACGCCCAGCTGATCGGCAATGCGGGGAAGGACACACCCAGCTGATCGGCAATGCGGGGAAGCACACGCCCAGCTGATCGGCAATGGGGGGAAGCACACACACAGCTGATCGGCAATGGGGGGAAGCACACACACAGCTGATCGGCAATGCGGGGAAGGAAAGACCCAGCTGATCGGCAATGGGGGGAAGGACAGACCCAGCTGATCGGCAATGCGGGGAATCACACACCCAGCTGATCGGCAATGGGGGGAAGCACACACCCAGCTGATCGGCAATGCGGGGAAGCACACGCCCAGCTGATCGGCAATGGGGGGAAGGACAGACCCAGTTGATCGGCAATGGGGGGAAGCACACACCCAGCTGATCGGCAATGCGGGGAAGGACACTCCCAGCTGATCGGCAATGCGGGGAAGCACACACCCAGCTGATCGGCAATGCGGGGAAGCACACACCCAGCTGATCGGCAATGGGGGGAAGGACAGACCCAGCTGATCGGCAATGGGGGGAAGGACAGACCCAGCTGATCGGCAATGGGGGGAAGGACAGACCCAGCTGATCGGCAATGGGGGGAAGCACACACCCTGCTGATCGGCAATGGGGGGAAGCACATACCCAGCTGATCGGCAATGGGGGGAAGCACACACCCAGCTGATCGGCAATGGGGGGAAGGAAACACCCAGCTGATCGGCAATGGGGGGAAGGACAGACCCAGCTGATCGGCAATGGGGGGAAGGACAGACCCAGCTGATCGGCAATGGGGGGAAGGACAGACCCAGCTGATCGGCAATGGGGGGAAGGACAGACCCAGCTGATCGGCAATGGGGGGAAGCACACACCCAGCTGATCGGCAATGGGGGGAAGGACAGACCCAGCTGATCGGCAATGGGGGGAAGCACACACCCAGCTGATCGGCAATGGGGGGAAGCACACACCCAGCTGATCGGCAATGCGGGGAAGGACACACCCAGCTGATCGGCAATGCGGGGAAGGACAGACCCAGCTGATCGGCAATGGGGGGAAGCACACACCCAGCTGATCGGCCATGGGGGGAAGGACACTCCCAGCTGATCGGCAATGCGGGGAAGCACACACCCAGCTGATCGGCAATGGGGGGAAGGACAGACCCAGCTGATCGGCAATGGGGGGAAGGACAGACCCAGCTGATCGGCAATGCGGGGAAGGACAGACCCAGCTGATCGGCAATGGGGGGAAGGACAGACCCAGCTGATCGGCAATGCGGGGAAGGACACACCCAGCTGATCGGCAATGCGGGGAAGGACAGACCCAG
Organism: Scyliorhinus torazame; assembly: GCF_047496885.1. Lineage (NCBI taxonomy): Eukaryota > Metazoa > Chordata > Chondrichthyes > Carcharhiniformes > Scyliorhinidae > Scyliorhinus > Scyliorhinus torazame. The sequence goes on from NW_027307774.1 coordinate 1,410,006, forward strand.
CTGATCGGCAATGCGGGGAAGCACACACCCAGCTGATCGGCAATGGGGGGAAGGACAGACCCAGCTGATCGGCAATGGGGGGAAGGACAGACCCAGCTGATCGGCAATGCGGGGAAGCACACACCCAGCTGATCGGCAATGCGGGGAAGGACAGACCCAGCTGATCGGCAATGGGGGGAAGGACAGACCCAGCTGATCGGCAATGGGGGGAAGGACAGACCCAGCTGATCGGCAATGGGGGGAAGGACAGACCCAGCTGATCGGCAATGGGGGGAAGCACACACCCAGCTGATCGGCAATGCGGGGAAGCACACACCCAGCTGATCGGCAATGCGGGGAAGCACACACCCAGCTGATCGGCAATGGGGGGAAGCACACACCCAGCTGATCGGCAATGGGGGGAAGGACAGACCCAGCTAATCGGCAATGGGGGGGAAGCACACACCCAGCTGATCGGCAATGCGGGGAAGCACACACCCAGCTGATCGGCAATGGGGGGAAGGACACTCCCAGCTGATCGGCAATGGGGGGAAGGACAGACCCAGCTGATCGGCAATGCGGGGAAGCACACACCCAGCTGATCGGCAATGGGGGGAAGCACACACCCAGCTGATCGGCAATGGGGGAAAGGACACTCCCAGCTGATCGGCAATGGGGGGAAGCACACACCCAGCTGATCGGCAATGGGGGGAAGCACACACCCAGCTGATCGGCAATGGGGGGAAGCACACACCCAGCTGATCGGCAATGGGGGGAAGCACACACCCAGCTGATCGGCAATGGGGGGAAGCACACACCCAGCTGATCGGCAATGCGGGGAAGGACAGACCCAGCTGATCGGCAATGGGGGGAAGGACAGACCCAGCTGATCGGCAATGGGGGGAAGGACAGACCCAGCTGATCGGCAATGCGGGGAAGCACACACCCAGCTGATCGGCAATGGGGGGAAGCACACACCCAGCTGATCGGCAATGCGGGGAAGCACACTCCCAGCTGATCGGCAATGGGGGGAAGCACACACCCAGCTGATCGGCAATGCGGGGAAGCACACTCCCAGCTGATCGGCAATGGGGGGAAGCACACACCCAGCTGATCGGCAATGGGGGAAGCATACACCCAGCTGATCGGCATGGGGGGGAAGCACACACCCAGCTGATCGGCAATGCGGGGAAGCACACTCCCAGCTGATCGGCAATGCGGGGAAGCACACACCCAGCTGATCGGCAATGGGGGGAAGCACACACCCAGCTGATCGGCAATGGGGGGAAGGACAGACCCAGCTGATCGGCAATGGGGGGAAGCACACACCCAGCTGATCGGCAATGGGGGGAAGCACACACCCAGCTGATCGGCAATGGGGGGAAGGACAGACCCAGCTGATCGGCAATGGGGGGAAGCACACACCCAGCTGATCGGCAATGGGGGGAAGGGCAGACCCAGCTGATCGGCAATGGGGGGAAGCACACACCCAGCTGATCGGCAATGGGGGGAAGCACACACCCAGCTGATCGGCAATGGGGGGAAGGACACACCCAGCTGATCGGCAATGGGGGGAAGGACACACCCAGCTGATCGGCAATGGGGGGAAGCACACACCCAGCTGATCGGCAATGGGGGGAAGGACAGACCCAGCTGATCGGCAATGGGGGGAAGCACACACCCAGCTGATCGGCAATGCGGGGAAGCACACACCCAGCTGATCGGCAATGGGGGGAAGGACAGACCCAGCTGATCGGCAATGGGGGGAAGCACACACCCAGCTGATCGGCAATGGGGGGAAGGACAGACCCAGCTGATCGGCAATGGGGGGAAGGACAGACCCAGCTGATCGGCAATGGGGCGAAGGACAGACCCAGCTGATCGGCAATGGGGGGAAGCACACACCCAGCTGATCGGCAATGGGGGGAAGCACACACCCAGCTGATCGGCAATGGGGGGAAGGACAGACCCAGCTGATCGGCAATGGGGCGAAGGATAGACCCAGCTGATCGGCAATGGGGGGAAGCACACACCCAGCTGATCGGCAATGGGGGGAAGCACACACCCAGCTGATCGGCAATGGGGGGAAGGGCAGACCCAGCTGATCGGCAATGGGGGGAAGCACACACCCAGCTGATCGGCAATGGGGGGAAGGACAGACCCAGCTGATCGGCAGTGGGGGGAAGCACACACCCAGCTGATCGGCAATGCGGGGAAGGACAGACCCAGCTGATCGGCAATGGGGGGAAGCACACACCCAGCTGATCGGCAATGGGGGGAAACACACTCCCAGCTGATCGGCAATGGGGGGAAACACACTCCCAGCTGATCGGCAATGGGGGAAAGCACACACCCAGCTGATCGGCAATGGGGGGAAACACACTCCCAGCTGATCGGCAATGGGGGAAAGCACACACCCAGCTGATCGGCAATGCGGGGAAGCACACTCCCAGCTGATCGGCAATGGGGGGAAACACACTCCCAGCTGATCGGCAATGGGGGGAAGAACAGACCCAGCTGATCGGCAATGGGGGGAAACACACACCCAGCTGATCGGCAATGGGGGGAAACACACTCCCAGCTGATCGGCAATGGGGGGAAGGACAGACCCAGCTGATCGGCAATGGGGGGAAGCACACACCCAGCTGATCGGCAATGGGGGGAAGCACACACCCAGCTGATCGGCAATGGGGGGAAGCACACGCCAAGCTGATCGGCAATGGGGGGGAAGGACACACCCAGCTGATCGGCAATGGGGGGAAGGACACACCCAGCTGATCGGCAATGGGGGGAAGCACACACCCAGCTGATCGGCAATGGGGGGAAGGACAGACCCAGCTGATCGGCAATGGGGGGAAGGACAGACCCAGCTGATCGGCAATGGGGGGAAGCACACACCCAGCTGATCGGCAATGGGGGGAAGGACAGACCCAGCTGATCGGCAATGGGGGGAAGGACAGACCCAGCTGATCGGCAATGGGGGGAAGGACACACCCAGCTGATCGGCAATGGGGGGAAGCACACACCCAGCTGATCGGCAATGCGGGGAAGCACACATCCAGCTGATCGGCAATGCGGGGAAGCACACTCCCAGCTGATCGGCAATGGGGGGAAGCACACACCCAGCTGATCGGCAATGGGGGGGAAGAACACACCCAGCTGATCGGCAATGGGGGGAAGCACACACCCAGCTGATCGGCAATGGGGGGAAGCACACACCCAGCTGATCGGCAATGCGGGGAAGCACACACCTAGCTGATCGGCAATGGGGGGAAGCACACACCCAGCTGATCGGCAATGGGGGGAAGCACACACCCAGCTGATCGGCAATGGGGGGAAGGACAGACCCAGCTGATCGGCAATGGGGGGAAGGGCAGACCCAGCTGATCGGCAATGGGGGGAAGCACACACCCAGCTGATCGGCAATGGGGGGAAGGACAGACCCAGCTGATCGGCAATGGGGGGAAGCACACACCCAGCTGATCGGCAATGGGGGGAAGGACAGACCCAGCTGATCGGCAGTGGGGGGAAGCACACACCCAGCTGATCGGCAATGGGGGGAAGTACAGACCCAGCTGATCGGCAATGGGGGGAAGGGCAGACCCAGCTGATCGGCAATGGGGGGAAGCACACTCCCAGCTGATCGGCAATGGGGGGAAGGACAGACCCAGCTGATCGGCAATGCGGGGAAGCACACTCCCAGCTGATCGGCAATGGGGGGAAGGACAGACCCAGCTGATCGGCAATGGGGGGAAGCACACGCCCAGCTGATCGGCAATGCGGGGAAGGACAGACCCAGCTGATCGGCAATGGGGGGAAGCACACACCCAGCTGATCGGCAATGGGGGGAAGGACAGACCCAGCTGATCGGCAATGGGGGGAAGGACAGACCCAGCTGATCGGCAATGGGGGGAAGCACACACCCAGCTGATCGGCAATGGGGGGAAGGACAGACCCAGCTGATCGGCAATGGGGGGAAGGACAGACCCAGCTGATCGGCAATGCGGGGAAGCACACATCCAGCTGATCGGCAATGGGGGGAAGCACACGCCAAGCTGATCGGCAATGGGGGGGAAGGACACACCCAGCTGATCGGCAATGCGGGGAAGGACACACCCAGCTGATCGGCAATGGGGGGAAGCACACACCCAGCTGATCGGCAATGGGGGGAAGGACAGACCCAGCTGATCGGCAATGGGGGGAAGCACACACCCAGCTGATCGGCAATGGGGGGGAAGGACAGACCCAGCTGATCGGCAATGGGGGGAAGCACACACCCAGCTGATCGGCAATGGGGGGAAGGACAGACCCAGCTGATCGGCATTGGGGGGAAGCACACACCCAGCTGATCGGCAATGCGGGGAAGCACACTCCCAGCTGATCGGCAATGCGGGGAAGCACACTCCCAGCTGATCGGCAATGGGGGGAAGCACACACCCAGCTGATCGGCAATGGGGGGAAGCACACACCCAGCTGATCGGCAATGCGGGGAAGGACAGACCCAGCTGATCGGCAATGCGGGGAAGAACACACCCAGCTGATCGGCAATGGGGGGAAGCACACACCCAGCTGATCGGCAATGCGGGGAAGCACACACCTAGCTGATCGGCAATGGGGGGAAGCACACACCCAGCTGATCGGCAATGGGTGGGAAGAACACACCCAGCTGATCGGCAATGGGGGGAAGCACACTCCCAGCTGATCGGCAATGCGGGGAAGCACACATCCAGCTGATCGGCAATGGGGGGAAGCACACTCCCAGCTGATCGGCAATGCGGGGAAGCACACACCCAGCTGATCGGCAATGGGGGGAAGCACAGACCCAGCTGTTCGGCAAAGGGGGGGAAGAACACACCCAGCTGATCGGCAATGCGGGGAAGCACACACCTAGCTGATCGGCAATGGGGGGAAGGACAGACCCAGCTGATCGGCAATGCGGGGAGGCACACACCCAGCTGATCGGCAATGGGGGGAAGCACACTCCCAGCTGATCGGCAATGTGGGGAAGCACATACCCAGCTGATCGGCAATGTGGGGAAGCACATACCCAGCTGATCGGCAATGCGGGGAAGTACACACCCAGCTGATCGGCAATGGGGGGGAAGGACACACCCAGCTGATCGGCAATGGGGGGGAAGGACACACCCAGCTGATCGGCAATGGGGGGAAGCACACACCCAGCTGATCTGCAATGCGGGGAAGGACACACCCAGCTGATCGGCAATGGGGGGGAAGGACACACCCAGCTGATCGGCAATGGGGGGAAGGACACACCCAGCTGATCGGCAATGCGGGGAAGGACAGACCCAGCTGTTCGGCAAAGGGGGGAAGCACACTCCCAGCTGATCGGCAATGGGGGGAAGCACACACCCAGCTGATCGGCAATGGGGGGAAGGACACACCCAGCTGATCGGCAATGGGGGGAAGGACACACCCAGCTGATCGGCAATGGGGGGAAGGACAGACCCAGCTGATCGGCAATGGGGGGAAGCACACACCCAGCTGATCGGCAATGGGGGGAAGGACAGACCCAGCTGATCGGCAATGGGGGGAGTCACACACCCAGCTGATCGGCAATGCGGGGAAGCACACTCCCAGCTGATCGGCAATGCGGGGAAGCACACACCCAGCTGATCGGCAATGGGGGGAAGGACACACCCAGCTGATCGGCAATGCGGGGAAGCACACTCCCAGCTGATCGGCAATGCGGGGAAGCACACACCCAGCTGATCGGCAATGGGGGGAAGGACAGACCCAGCTGATCGGCAATGGGGGGAAGGACACACCCAGCTGATCGGCAATGGGGGGAAGGACAGACCCAGCTGATCGGCAATGCGGGGAAGGACAGACCCAGCTGATCGGCAATGGGGGGAAGGACAGACCCAGCTGATCGGCAATGGGGGGAAGCACACACCCAGCTGATCGGCAATGGGGGGAAGGACAGACCCAGCTGATCGGCAATGGGGGGAAGCACACACCCAGCTGATCGGCAATGGGGGGAAGGACACTCCCAGCTGATCGGCAATGGGGGGAAGCACACACCCAGCTGATCGGCAATGGGGGGAAGGACAGACCCAGCTGATCGGCAATGGGGGGAAGCACACACCCAGCTGATCGGCAATGGGGGGAAGGACACTCCCAGCTGATCGGCAATGGGGGGAAGCACACACCCAGCTGATCGGCAATGCGGGGAAGCACGCTCCCAGCTGATCGGCAATGGGGGGAAGCACACACCCAGCTGATCGGCAATGGGGGGAAGGACAGACCCAGCTGATCGGCAATGTGGGGAAGGACACACCCAGCTGATCGGCAATGGGGGGAAGCACACACCCAGCTGATCGGCAATGGGGGGAAGGACAGACCCAGCTGCCCGGCAATGCGGGGAAGGACACACCCAGCTGATCGGCAATGGGGGAAGCACACACCCAGCTGATCGGCAATGGGGGAAGCACACGCCCAGCTGATCGGCAATGGGGGGAAGGACAGACCCAGCTGATCGGCAATGGGGGGAAGCACACTCCCAGCTGATCGGCAATGGGGGGAAGCACACACCCAGCTGATCGGCAATGCGGGGAAGCACACACCCAGCTGATCGGCAATGGGGGGAAGGACAGACCCAGCTGATCGGAAATGGGGGGAAGGACACTCCCAGCTGATCGGCAATGCGGGGAAGCACACACCCAGCTGATCGGCAATGGGGGGAAGCACACACCCAGCTGATCGGCAATGGGGGGAAGCACACACCCAGCTGATCGGCAATGCGGGGAAGGACACTCCCAACAGATCGGCAATGGGGGGAAGCACACACCCAGCTGATCGGCAATGGGGGGAAGCACACACCCAGCTGATCGGCAATGGGGGGAAGGACAGACCCAGCTGATCGGCAATGGGGGGAAGGACACTCCCAACAGATCGGCAATGGGGGGAAGGACAGACCCAGCTGATCGGCAATGGGGGGAAGGACACACTCAGCTGATCGGCAATGGGGGGAAGCACACACCCAGCTGATCGGCAATGGGGGGAAGGACACTCCCAACAGATCGGCAATGGGGGGAAGGACAGACCCAACTGATCGGCAATGGGGGGAAGGAAACACCCAGCTGATCGGCAATGGGGGGAAGCACACACCCAGCTGATCGGCAATGGGGGGAAGCACACACCCAGCTGATCGGCAATGCGGGGAAGCACACACCCAGCTGATCGGCAATGGGGGGAAGGACACACCCAGCTGATCGGCAATGGGGGGAAGCACACACCCAGCTGATCGGCAATGCGGGGAAGCACACACCCAGCTGATCGGCAATGGGGGGAAGGACACTCCCAGCTGATCGGCAATGGGGGGAAGCACACACCCAGCTGATCGGCAATGCGGGGAAGGACAGACCCAGCTGATCGGCAATGGGGGGAAGCACACACCCAGCTGATCGGCAATGGGGGGAAGGACAGACCCAGCTGATCGGCAATGGGGGGAAGGACAGACCCAGCTGATCGGCAATGGGGGGAAGCACACACCCAGCTGATCGGCAATGGGGGGAAGGACACACCCAGCTGATCGGCAATGCGGGGAAGCACACACCCAGCTGATCGGCAATGGGGGGAAGCACAATCCCAGCTGATCGGCAATGGGGGGAAGCACACACCCAGCTGCTCGGCAATGCGGGGAAGGACAGACCCAGCTGATCGGCAATGGGGGGAAGGACAGACCCAGCTGATCGGCAATGGGGGGAAGCACACACCCAGCTGATCGGCAATGCGGGGAAGGACAGACCCAGCTGATCGGCAATGGGGGGAAGCACACACCCAGCTGATCGGCAATGCGGGGAAGGACAGACCCAGCTGATCGGCAATGGGGGGAAGGACAGACCCAGCTGATCGGCAATGGGGGGAAGCACACACCCAGCTGATCGGCAATGGGGGGAAGGACAGACCCAGCTGATCGGCAATGGGGGGAAGGACACTCCCAACAGATCGGCAATGGGGGGAAGGACAGACCCAGCTGATCGGCAATGGGGGGAAGGACACACTCAGCTGATCGGCAATGGGGGGAAGCACACACCCAGCTGATCGGCAATGGGGGGAAGGACACTCCCAACAGATCGGCAATGGGGGGAAGGACAGACCCAACTGATCGGCAATGGGGGGGAAGCACACACCCAGCTGATCGGCAATGGGGGGAAGCACACACCCAGCTGATCGGCAATGCGGGGAAGCACACACCCAGCTGATCGGCAATGGGGGGAAGGACACACCCAGCTGATCGGCAATGGGGGGAAGCACACACCCAGCTGATCGGCAATGCGGGGAAGCACACACCCAGCTGATCGGCAATGGGGGGAAGGACACTCCCAGCTGATCGGCAATGGGGGGAAGCACACACCCAGCTGATCGGCAATGCGGGGAAGGACAGACCCAGCTGATCGGCAATGGGGGGAAGGACAGACCCAGCTGATCGGCAATGGGGGGAAGCACACACCCAGCTGATCGGCAATGGGGGGAAGGACACACCCAGCTGATCGGCAATGCGGGGAAGCACACACCCAGCTGATCGGCAATGGGGGGAAGCACAATCCCAGCTGATCGGCAATGGGGGGAAGCACACACCCAGCTGCTCGGCAATGCGGGGAAGGACAGACCCAGCTGATCGGCAATGGGGGGAAGGACAGACCCAGCTGATCGGCAATGGGGGGAAGCACACACCCAGCTGATCGGCAATGCGGGGAAGGACAGACCCAGCTGATCGGCAATGGGGGGAAGCACACACCCAGCTGATCGGCAATGCGGGGAAGGACAGACCCAGCTGATCGGCAATGGGGGGAAGGACAGACCCAGCTGATCGGCAATGGGGGGAAGCACACACCCAGCTGATCGGCAATGCGGGGAAGGACAGACCCAGCTGATCGGCAATGGGGGGAAGGACACTCCCAGCTGATCGGCAATGGGGGGAAGCACACACCCAGCTGATCGGCAATGCGGGGAAGGACAGACCCAGCTGATCGGCAATGCGGGGAAGCACACACCCAGCTGATCGGCAATAGGGGGAAGCACACACCCAGCTGATCGGCAATGCGGGGAAGCACACACCCAGCTGATCGGCAATGCGGGGAAGGACACTCCCAGCTGATCAGCAATGGGGGGAAGCACACACCCAGCTGATCGGCAATGCGGGGAAGCACACACCCAGCTGATCGGCAATGGGGGAAGCACACACCCAGCTGATCGGCAATGGGGGGAAGCACACACCCAGCTGATCGGCAATGGGGGGAAGCACACACCCAGCTGATCGGCAATGGTGGGAAGCACACACCCAGCTGATCGGCAATGCGGGGAAGGAAACACCCAGCTGATCGGCAATGCGGGGAAGGACACTCCCAGCTGATCGGCAATGGGGGGAAGCACACACCCAGCTGATCGGCAATGCGGGGAAGGACAGACCCAGCTGATCGGCAATGGGGGGAAGCACACACCCAGCTGATCGGCAATGCGGGGAAGGACAGACCCAGCTGATCAGCAATGGGGGGAAGCACACTCCCAGCTGATCGGCAATGCGGGGAAGGACACTCCCATCTGATCGGCAATGCGGGGAAGGACAGACCCAGCTGATCGGCAATGGGGGGAAGCACACACCCAGCTGATCGGCAATGGGGGGAAGCACACGCCCAGCTGATCGGCAATGGGGGGAAGGACAGACCCAGCTGATCGGCAATGGGGGGAAGGACAGACCCAGCTGATCGGCAATGGGGGGAAGCACACACCCAGCTGATCGGCAATGGGGGGAAGCACATACCCAGCTGATCGGCAATGGGGGGAAGCACACACCCAGCTGATCGGCAATGGGGGGAAGGAAACACCCAGCTGATCGGCAATGGGGGGAAGGACAGACCCAGCTGATCGGCAATGGGGGGAAGGACAGACCCAGCTGATCGGCAATGGGGGGAAGGACAGACCCAGCTGATCGGCAATGGGGGGAAGCACACACCCAGCTGATCGGCAATGGGGGGAAGGACAGGCCCAGCTGATCGGCAATGGGGGGAAGGACACACCCAGCTGATCGGCAATGGGGGGAAGCACACTCCCAGCTGATCGGCAATGGGGGGAAGGACAGACCCAGCTGATCGGCAATGGGGGGAAGGACAGACCCAGCTGATCGGCAATGGGGGGAAGCACACTCCCAGCTGATCGGCAATGGGGGGAAGGACAGACCCAGCTGATCGGCAATGGGTGGAAGGAAACACCCAGCTGATCGGCAATGGGGGGGAAGCACACTCCCAGCTGATCGGCAATGGGGGGAAGGACAGACCCAGCTGATCGGCAATGCGGGGAAGCACACACCCAGCTGATCGGCAATGGGGGGAAGCACACACGCAGCTGATCGGCAATGGGGGGAAGCACACTCCCAGCTGATCGGCAATGGGGGGAAGGACACACCCAGCTGATCGGCAATGGGGGGAAGGACAGACCCAGCTGATCGGCAATGCGGGGAAGCACACACCCAGCTGATCGGCAATGGGGGGAAGCACACTCCCAGCTGATCGGCAATGGGGGGAAGGACAGACCCAGCTGATCGGCAATGCGGGGAAGCACACACCCAGCTGATCGGCAATGGGGGGAAGCACACACCCAGCTGATCGGCAATGGGGGGAAGCACACACCCAGCTGATCGGCAATGGGGGGAAGGACACACCCAGCTGATCGGCAATGGGGGGAAGCACACTCCCAGCTGATCGGCAATGGGGGGAAGGACAGACCCAGCTGATCGGCAATGCGGGGAAGCACACACCCAGCTGATCGGCAATGGGGGGAAGCACACACCCAGCTGATCGGCAATGGGGGGAAGCACACACCCAGCTGATCGGCAATGGGGGGAAGCACACACCCAGCTGATCGGCATGGGGGGGAAGGACAGACCCAGCTGATCGGCAATGGGGGGAAGGACACTCCCAACAGATCGGCAATGCGGGGAAGCACACACCCAGCTGATCGGCAATGGGGGGAAGGACACTCCCAACAGATCGGCAA